>NW_027213008.1:0-10000 GCF_042767895.1 Penaeus vannamei | reverse complement strand
AGAGTTTGCTCTAGTTCTGCCTCTCTCTCTCTCTCTCTCTCTCTCTCTCTCTCTCTCTCTCTCTCTCTCTCTCTCTCTCTCTCTCTCTCTCTCTCTCTCTCTCTCTCTCTTTCTCTCTTGTTCTCTCTTTCCCTCTCTCTTTCTCTCTCTCTTTTCTCCCTCTCTTTCTCTCTTTCTCTCTCTTTCTCTCTCTCTCTCTTTCTCTCTCTCTCTCTTTCTCTCTGCTCTCTCTCTCTCTCTCTTTCTCTCTCTCTCTCTCTCTCTCTCTCTCTCTCTCTCTCTCTCTCTCTCTCTCTCTCTCTCTCTCTCTCTCTCTCTCTCTCTCTTATGTATGCATATAAAGGAAAAGGAGAAAGAAGAAACAAGAAATAAAGAAAATAGATAGGTCGACAGACAGACCTTGACATACATATAGACAAAAAGACGGACATATTCGCACAGACATGCGCGACAAACCGACCGACGCGACACAGACAGACAAACCGACCGACCGACGCGACACAGACAGACAAACCGACCGACCGACGCGACACAGACAGACAAACCGACCGACCGACGCGACACAGACAGACAAACCGACCGACCGACGCGACACAGACAGACAAACCGACCGACCGACTTGGCACAGAAACAAGACAGCCCAAGACCGACAGCAAGACAGGTGTATGGTAGAGAAAGAAAGCCGCCGCCGCCCGGACCGAAGGCAGAGCTGCCGACGCGCAAATCAAGAGTGAAGGAGGACTTTCCCCTCCAGATGGCAGTCAGACACTCCCTCGGCGGCGAAGGGTTGCGGTGGAGGAAGAGCTCGGAGCTACCCCCCACCCCCACCCCACGCCCTCCCCTTCCCCCCTCCCCAACCCTTCCCCCTCCCCCCTTCTGCTGCTCCTGCTGTTCGTGCTGTTCCTGCTGCTCCGCGTGAAAGCACATGCAGTTCGGATATGGCTGTGGGTGGTTTGCGCGTGGGTGGAAGGGCGGGAGGGAGGGGGAGGGTTCAAGGGTGGGGAGATGGGTGGGTGGGAGAGAGAGGGGAAGGTGGGTGGGTGGAAGGGAGAGGGAAGGAATGGGAGGGGAGATAAAGGGGAGAAAAGGAGTGAGGAGGAAGGAAAAGGTATATGAGGAATTAAGTGAAAAGGGTATTAAGGGTGGGTGGGTGGTGTGAGAAGAATAAAGGAAGGGAAGGGGGAGATAGTGGAGGAAGAAGAGGTAGGAGGGGTGGGAGGAGTGAGGAGGAAGTGGATATGAGAGAGAGTGGAAGTGGAGGGTGGAGGAAAGGAGTTAGGAAGGTAAGAAAGGGAGGAAGGATAGGATAAAAGTAAGGGAAGAAGGAGGATATTGAGGATGGTAGACTGAGAGGATGAGGAGCGAGAAAGGGTGAAGAAGAGGATGAAAAGGATCAAAGAGAGTGATAGAGGAAGGTGATGAAAGGGTGGGTGAGCGATAAGTGGAAAGTAGTTGGGGAGAAAGGGGAGAGGAAGAAAGAACAAAGGAAGGGAGATTGTGGGCGAGATGGTTGGACAATAGTGTGAAGGGTGAGAGAAGGAAGGGGAAGGAAAGGAGAGTGAAGAGCTGCGTGGAAGGGATTAGAAAGAGTGAGACAGAGGGAAGGGAAAGACAAGAGGGTAGTAGGAGAAAAAGAATAGAAAAGGCTTAAGGAAAAATATTTAAGGAAAGATAAAGAGAGGAGAAAAGAAATGGAAAAATAAAATTGGCTGGTGGCTAAAAAACGAGTGAGAGAAAATAAACACAAATAAAAGAGAGTAACAGGCGAAAGACGAGGAGGGAACAGAAGACGAAAAGGAAAGCATAGAAAACGCAGGCCAAGTCAGCGGGAAGAAGCAAACACTCTGGAAACGCAATGAAAATGAAGCACAAACACACGAGAGGAAGGCAAGAAGGGGAAAAAATGAAACGACACATGTTGATATCAAACGCGCCTAAAATGAGGATGCTGCTGATGCCGATGCGTCGCCGAGATGAGTGTGCGGAGTGATTCACCGTCAGAAGAAAGAGTTACTGATGCGTAACCTTAGAGACGGAGTTCCTGCGGGTGGGCGACGGGAGGGTTAGAGTGCGTGTGGACTTTCGTGTTTGCTTCGACACACGGGGGAAGAGGAGGAGCAAGGGAGGAGGCTAAGAGATGGAAGAAGGGATGGGAGAGAATAGGGAGAGAGAGAATAGGGAGAGAGAGAATAGGGAGAGAGAGAATAGGAGAGAGAGAGAGAATAGGAGAGAGAATAGGGGAGAGAGAGAATGGAGAGAGAGAGATAGGGAGAGAGAGAGAGATAGGGAGAGAGAGAGAGAGAGAGAGAGAGAGAGAGAGAGAGCAGACGAGTGAGATAATAGACGAGAGAGACAGAGACAGACAGAACAGACGAGAGACAAGAGCGACACCTAAATATACACACGGGAAGGAAGGAATGCACTGAGATAGCAGACAAGGCGATGATAACAGAGCCAGAGAAAAAGAAAAACTAAGGACGAATTCTGTAATCAGTTAACCTATTTTGTGAAAAAGAGCAGATATTGCCTTGGTTACTTTATTCTAGTGCAATGTCATCATCTTCGTCTGCCTGATAGTGTTCTGAGATAAGTCGTGATCGAGATAAAATTAAACTCACAGAGATAAGGCGATAAAAGGGTCCTGGGCAGACATCAGCGCTGGGGCTCTGCTTCATGGAAGTAAATATCAGAAGAGCCAATAAAGAGAAACGATTATTGTGTGACGTTTCGATCCGCTTCGGTTTCCTTTTCGAGTGCGATTCGAAACGTACTTTTCCAGAATGAAAATTTAAATGTCTGCCAGGTTTTATGGTCGCCATTACTCCGTATTACCGCGTTTCGTAGCATTACTTTTCGCGAAATTACGAATGCCACGCCGGCCTTTTTTCCCGCCGACAGATGCAGGAGACTGTCATTGCGGCGACATAAAACCAACAAACTCGCCACGTCTTCGCGGGGGAGGAGGGCAGCGAATCCGTGTTTTTGTTGACAGAGAAACCGAGTCAGAATGAGGTGGGGGAGGAGGGGGAGGGGGTCCGGGGAAGAGGGAGGATGGGGGGAGTGAGGGGATGGAGGAAGGGTGAGGCTAGGAGGGGCAAGGGGGCGGGGTAAGAGCCAGGAGGGGCAAGGGGAGGCATGAGAGCCAGGGGGAGGGGATAAGGAAGCAAGAAGTGTGAGGGGGACGGAGAGGGTAGCGGGGGCCCACCGGGGGCCGCAGGGGAGCGAGGGCCCGCCGGGGGAGGCCCACGGACGTCGAAAGCAGGCGCGAGCGAGCGTCCAGCCAGCCAGGTAGGCAAGTAAAGCGAGTAAGCGATCGGGGCCGAGGCTCGTGTATGCGTGCGTGCGTGTGGCACCGCGGCGGATGTTGACAGTGGCGCGGGGAGATAGCGGTCGTCAGTCAGTCAGTCAGTCAGTCTCGCTCATACGGCCAGTCGGGGCCTACCGTGCGCTCGCTCTCTCTCGTTGAGCTCGCTCGCCCGGTCTCGCTCGCGTGTCGGTCTGGTTTGGCATTCTGGCTTCGCCTTTTAAGTGCCTGTGTCTCCCGCTATGAAGTGAAACCCCGCCTAGTGTGGAAGTAGCCATTCCTGTGCGCTCGGAGTGGTGGGAAGAGGGGGTCCTGTTTGATGTTTATGTATATATATTTTTCTTTCTCTCAAGTGTGCGGCAGTTTGGACGCGAAGGTCGGGTTTCACGCCCGAAGACACGTGACGCCGCCAGATAACACGGCGACACACGAACAAACTAATACACAGACGAACGCACGCGCAATCACTCATCCCATCGTAAGAACAAGAATCAGAAGAACAAGAAGAAAAAGTTGTGTGGAGAATTCTTAAAAAGAAAAAAAGTGATGTGAGACGTGAGAAAGTGTTTTGTTATTGTGAAGAAAGGATGTTATTTTTTAAGATGATTGATAACATTGTTATTATGCGTTATGTTTCTGTCGTTTTGTGTTTCTGTCTCTTGGCATTACGTCATTAAGATAGTGTGGTTAACTCTACGTATGTATTTATTAATTTATTTGTTTATTTATTTGCTTGTTTATGTACTTATTCGTATACTAAGTTTTTCGTGTCCTCCGTGCTTATCGAAGTGTGTTTCCGGCACGGACGACTACACAGGGAGCGGGGAATGTCGTCCTCAAGGTTCCAGTGAAGTGATGGTTTCCGAAGTGTCGCCGGGATCGCCTCTCGGGTTGTGTCAACGTCCTTTTTGCCTCTTCCCTCGTTTGGTTGTTTAATTCTTGCTCTTCTTTCTTTGTTTCGCCTTTTTTTCTCATTCCTTGTTTTTTTTTCCTTGCCTTTATTTATTTGCCTGTTTATCTCTCTCCCTTTCTCCCTTTATATATATATATTTTTTTCTCTATCAATCTATTTGTATCTATCTCCCCCATTCCCTCTCCTCCTTCTCCCTCTTCCTATCTTCCCCTTCCCTCCCGCCCGCATTCTCTTCCCCCCCCCCTCCTTCCCTTCCTCTCTTACACTTCCCTCGTCCCTTAACAGAAATAATCTAGATCTACCTTAAAAGAATTCCGAGAGAGAAGTACGAACGTTACGAGTCAAGTGGTGTGTGTGTGTTTGTATTGTGTTGATGGTAAACAGTCCGAGAAATATATAGTGTGCGTCATAATAGCAGGATGTGCCGCGGGGGTGAAACAATGATACTTTAATAGTGAAGGTAGAGAATGGGGGGTGTAGGGGGAGGAGTTGGGGAGAGGGGGAGACGAGGGATGCGGTGGAGATGAGAGGGGAGGGGGTGTAGTGGGAGATGGGAGGATGAAGGAGGAGGAGAAGAGGAAGAGGGAGGCGAAGGAAAGATGGATGAAGAGGTATCAGCAGGTGGAGGAGGAGGAAGAGGAGGAGGAGGAGGGGCTTAAGATATACGGGGGAGGAGGAAGGCGCAGGGAGAAGGGAGGGAGGGGGTGGGGGTAGGGCGGGGTAAGGTGCGCGGAGGGGGGTGAGGATGCCAGAGGAGGAGGCAGTGCGTGTTGGTGTCACGTCTGAAGTGGGAGTGCCGCGCGGGGATCCAACCGACGCTGCTCGTGTGAGGCTGGGGGGCGTCCCGCGCCAGATCGGACGTTGCTCTACACCATTCATTCAGTTTTTTCCTCTTTTTCACATTTTTACAAGTGTCATGCGGTCCAAAAGAACATAGAAAGAGTCGTCACAGTGACATTTTCGCTCAGTAGCGTGACGGAATGGTATCGGCGAGTGTGCTTGAACTGTGCTTGTCTCCCGTCACGAGAATTCGCTCCCGAACCTCTCGTCCGTCACGGCTCTCGGGCTGTGTGGCGGAGCAGGTAGATCGTCACGGGGAGTGGGAGGCGTTGGGGGATGGATGAAGGGGGGGGGATCGTGTCACGTCCTCGGAGAGTGACATGACGATATCTCCCTTATTTGTGGTCCGTTTCGAGCAAGGTGGAAGTCTTGTCTTCCTGTGTGTGTTTCTTCTTCTTCTTCTTCTTCTTCTTCTTCTTCTTCAACTTCTTCGTTTTTTTCCCCTCTTCATTATCTTTATTTTCTTCTTCACCCTCACGACAACGTCCAAACCCGTGGTATTAGGACCGCCTATTGAATTCTGCGCTCCCCGTATGGAAAATCAAAGTCTGAAAAATAGACTCTCAATGGGAACAAGTTTTTTCGTTTTTTCTCTCTCTCTTTTTTTTTCGTATTCATGCCACAAGTGATACATGTTTACAAATGTTGGATCGTTCTCAGCTGCTCTAGAGTGTGTTACAGCTGGTGCGACTTGACTCATTGGCGCGAGTGAGTGACTTCATCAGAGTGCGCAGCGTGGTGAAGTCTCTGTTTTCTCCTTCTCTTCTCCTTTCCCTTTGTTTTTCTCTTTCTCCTTTCATTTTCTTTCTCTCTCTCTTTCTCTCTTTCTCTCTTTCTCTCTCTCTCTCTCTCTCTCTCTCTCTCTCTCTCTCTCTCTCTCTCTCTCTCTCTCTCTCATAAAGCAAAAAATGTTCCTTGCGACCTAGGATCTCGATAAAGCCAAGAGAAGGTCAATGCCCTGACGTAAGATTAGGTCGGGTCCAGATTGAATTCTTATACAACTTCATCATTTTCCCTTTTTATATAATGATTTTCTTGAGACTGACCTAAGATTTTGATTGAAGATTCGATCAAGCGTCACGAAAGCTAAGGACATGCAAGGCAAATTTGAATAATCGTTTGTCGTTTAACTTCCTTTTATTTATTTATTTTTTATTTATTTATTTATCTTAATGTTACCATCTCTTAGTTTCCAAATCAGTCTGCCTCGTTAGAGTTAGTTGCCTTGTCTGATAAACCCGTATCGCCGACGCCCAAAATGAGAACGCTCTCCCTCTTTCAGTGAAGGAAGGTGTGAAAGTGCTGTTGCGTTGTGAATGAATCTCTGAAGTAAATGGAGAAATGTATATGAATGAAGAAAAAGTTGAAAAAGTTAAAGGAAAATAGATCAGGAAAGAATAGTTTTGGTTAAGAAAGGATGTTTAGAAAAGAGAAATAGTTGATGAGAAGATTGGTAGAAATGGAGATGAAGTAGGTTGATAGATATTAATGGTAGATGACTGTATAAATAAAGGACGTTATTTTGCGGCTGTCGACCCTTTCATCGGTGTGGAACTCTTCCTTTTATATTCATTTTTTTCACGGACCCTCGTTTTGCAAGGCCTGTCGACTGACGATGCAAATGTTTCGAACTAACAGCGGATTGAAAAGACTTATGTAATGAAGTGTGCAGTAAATAGATTGCGGTTTTCCGAAGATTTTTAAAACTTATTATTATTATTTGTAGGAGCTTTAATCGAGAGTTGATATGGGGTTACATTGGAACCTCGGGAATTTTTAACCTACCTTCTCCTGCGAACTCCCCCCCCCCCCACCACCACGATCAAAACTTCATGCCAAAGGACCGTTTGGGATCGCCTAACTGTGCCTGTATAACGCAGATGAAATAAAAGGATGTTGATTAGTATAGACCTATGACACTTATCTTGTAGAGTGAAAATGTATAAAACAAATAAATAGATGCATAAACGACCATGATAAAGATAATTAGATCAAATAAAAAGATGAATATAAAATGATAATGATGATCATAAAACACCTGAGGCAGTTTAGCGCTTGGAATTACCTTTGACTGCCTGCTTGCCTGCTTGCCTGCTTTGCCTGCCTGCTCAGCCCTCGCTTGGCGAAAGGGGGAGAGGTTTATAATGTCCTCAGGTTATCTAATGCTCGTAAGGGAAAGGTAATTGGAGTGTGGGAGAGAATCAGAAGGTCGAACTCCCGCGTTTGGTGAGGGGGGGTAGTTAGTCATGGGTGGCTGGTATGGGTCCTCTCCTCTCGTTCTGTCTCTCTCCGTCTCTTTCTTATTCTCATTCTTCTACTTCTTCTCTTTATCTCTCTCCGTATCTTTCTTATTCTCATTCTTCTTCTTATTCTCTTTCTCATTCTCCGCGCCTTTCTTATTCTCATTCTTCTACTTCTCTTTATCTTTCTCATTCTTCTACTTTTTATCTCTATCTTTCTCATTGTCCGTCTCTTTATTATTCTCATTCTTCTACTGCTCTCTCTCTTTCTCATTCTCCTTTTCTCTGACGCTGTCCTTTTCCCTCTTCCATGCCCTCCCTACATTCTATTGCCTCTTTCCCTTCTCTTTCCATCTTTTTTTTCTCTAAGTTTTCCTTCCTCACCCCTCCCCTCCCCTCCCCACCCACCTTTTACCATCGCCTCATGAATAAAAACATGGCCGAAAGCAGCGCCTCACGTATGCGGTCTGTTTTACTTCTTCGAATAACACTTAAGAGAAAAGAAAAAAAAAAAAGAACTCATGCACGTTGAAATGGCGGTTCGGTCACTCGTGTTTACAGGTGGAATGCGGTTCGACTTCGGCTTCGGCTTCGTGTTCGCGGTTCGCTCCTTTCTTCTTCCAAGGCGTACGAACTCTCGTTTTCGAACCTTGGATCGGTAATTTTGGCCATCACTTTATTGTTGTTTTTTATTTGAGGGTAAATGTTTTGGATATTTTGTGACCGCTCCTTGTCCCAGGATTAATGTTAATGCTACCGAGAAAAGATTATGGGGGGAAACCGTTCAGAATCACCAAGGGAAAGAATAAACTAGATTCGTATGTAATGAATAGACCTAATGGTATACATAAACAAATTAGGAAAGTTTACGTAAACAAAACAAAAAAGTAAATTCACATAGTTTATATCCGGTTCACTAAGACTATCTGATTTACCGTATGCGGAGAGGGGGTGTGAGGGAGAGTTAGAGGAGGAGAGGAGGGGGGTGGATAGAGGCCGTGGACCCTCCGACATTTAAGCAGGACAAGAACGTGCGCCAGATGGAACGTTCAACCAGGCGCGATGAACACAACATCAGGATTTTGTCGCGGGATGTGCGGTGTGTATGGCCGCCGGGGCTGAGGGAGAGCTTTGCGTGGGAGTGCTGCGGTGGGGGAGGGGGGTGAAGGTAAAATGGGGGGGGGGATAAGGAGTAGGTGAACTGTGAGGGGCGGGGGAGGGAGGGAGGACGTAAGGACTGGAACCGAGGCACCTGCTGTCACCTGTCGTGTGCGTGTGCGTATGTGTATCGGGAAGCTGTGATCTAATTATTAGGGAGTTTCTCTGTCGGTCTCTCTCTTTTCTTGTTTCGTCTTTTCTTTCTGGGCTCCTTAGGTTTTTAATTTGCTTTTGGTATCTTTCTTATCTTCTCTCTCTCTCTCTCTCTCTCTCTCTCTCTCTCTCTCTCTCTCTCTCTCTCTCTCTCTCTCTCTCTCTCTCTCTACTCTCTTTCTCTCTCTCTCTCTCTCTCTCTCTCTCTCTCTCTCTCTCTCTGTCTCTCTCGTCTTTAAAGCCTCAATACGAATTTTATTAATCCCGTGAAAAAATAGACCGCAAAAAAGAAAAAGAAAAAAAAGATAAAATGGGAGAGACGAAAACGATAAGTATGACAAGAGAAGGAAGGGGCGGGGATGAGTTTCCACGCGCACACACATCAATCAGCGCTTGAATGGCGTGGAATGGATGGAAAGTACACTGGCGGTGACGCGAGTGACGCCAGAGTGCGAATAAGCTATTCGGACAACCGTTTCCCTCGCTTCGCCCCTGTGGTCTCGGGAGATCTCCAGCGGTTTGGGTGGGATTCGGGGTGCGATGTGTGTCTGTCTCTTCTATTTCTGTTTCTCTGTCTCTTTTCGTTTCTCTGTCTTTGTATGTTTCTCTCACTCTATCTCGCTTTCTCTCTCTCTCTCTCTCTCTATCTCGCTTTCTCTCTTTCTCTCTTTCTCTCTTTCTCTCTTTCTCTCTCTCTCTATCTCGCTTTCTCTCTTTCTCTCTCTCTCTATCTCGCTTTCTCTTTCTCTCTTTTTTTTCTCTCTCTCTTCGCTTTCTCTTCTCTTTCTTCTTTCTTCTCTCTCTTCTTCTCTTTCTCTTCTTCTTCTTTCTCTTCTTTCTCTCTCCTCTTTCTCTCTCTGTCTTTCTCTCTTCTCTCTCTCTCTCTTTCTCTCTCTTCTCTCTCTTCTCTCTTCTTCTTCTTCTTCTCTTCTTCTTCTTCTCTTCTTTCTCTTCTTCTTCTTCTTCTCTCTCTCTCTCTCTCTCTCTCTCTCTCTCTCTCTCTCTCTCTCTCTCTCTCTCTCTCTCTCTCTCTCTCTCTCTCTCTCTCTCTCTAAGGGTTGGCGACCACTATATATGTTTTTGGCGATTTTGTTTTGTAATTATGATTATTGCTATCGTCATTATTGTAATTTGCATTGTTATTTTTAATCTATATATTTTTTTGCATTTATTATTGTTTTAGACTTATTGCAGTTATTATTATTATTATTATTATTATTATTATTATTATTATTATTATTATTATTATTATTATTATTATTATTATGGGACTGTTATTATTATTATCATAATTGCAACCTTTATTGTTTGTATTTTTATTATTGTTGTTATCATTACTGTCATTGTTATTATTTTTTTACTATTATTATTATTATTATTAGTTATCATTGT
>NW_027213007.1:0-10000 GCF_042767895.1 Penaeus vannamei | reverse complement strand
ATTCATGTCGAACAAATAGCAACAGGAACAACGAAGGGAAGGACAAGAAGGCATATTCGTGTTTTTCTTGTTTCGTTGTTCTTGTTGGTGGTACTTTTGCGAACAGGATAAAAACAGGAAAAGAGGAAAATAACAGGAACAACGAAGGGAAGAACAAGAAGGCATATTCGTGTGTTTTCTTGTTCTTCCATTCGTTGTTCTTGTTGCTGGTACTTTTACGAACGGGATAAAAACAGGAAAAGAAGAAAATAACAGGAACAACGAAGGGAAGAACAAGAAGGCATATTCGTGTGTTTTCTTGTTTTTCCATTCGTTGTTCCTGTTGTTGGTACTTTTGCGAACGGGGTAAAAACAGGAAAAGAGGAAAATAACAGGAACAACGAAAGGAAGAACAAGAGGGCATATTCGTGTGTTTTCTTGTTCTTCCATTCGTTGTTCCTGTTGCTGGTACTTTTGCGAACATGATAAAAACAGGAAAAGGAAAATAACAGGAACAACGAAGGGAAGAACAAGAAGGCATATTCGTGTGTTTTCTTGTTCTTCTATTCGTTGTTCCTGTTGTTGCTACTTTTGCGAACGAGATAAAAACAGGAAAAGAGGAAAATAACAGGAACAACGAAGGGAAGAACAAGAAGGCATATTCGTGTGTTTTCTTGTTCTTCCATTCGTTGTTCCTGTTGCTGGTACTTTTACGAACGGGATAAAAGCAGGAAAAGAAGAAAATAACAGGAACAACGAAGGGAAGGACAAGAAGGCATATTCGTGTGTTTTCTTGTTCTTCCATTCGTTGTTTCTGCTGTTGGTACTTTTACGAACGGGATAAAAACAGGAAAAGAAGGAAATAAGTAAAAAATATATTGATTTCTACACATTTTTAGTTTCTTTGTTCGGTTGGTCAGTTATTTTGTTTGTGTTTATGGGTAATTTGTCTGAACGTAGAACATATTAAGAAGAATGGCTTTCTTATTGGTCTATAGTATTGCATGTAATACATATTTACATTATTAGGTATGAGAAAGTAGGCAAACCTGGTTTTTATTTCATTCACGTAATGGACCCTGCTTGTGAATTCTATGAGGCAATACTTTCACTTTAGAAGTTATTTAATAGACGAATTCGTGGAATCATACCAATGGGAATGGTAATAGTGACGATGCTCAGGTTGCCATATAGTGTAATATGATAGAAAATGTTGAAGAAGCTTCTAAAACATATCTGGCCTTTACCTTTGATGATATGATGGAAGGGCGAATATATTATTATACTTGATATATTTATTGCTTTGAAGTAATGATAAAAGAATACAAATGCTCCATCCTTTAGCTTTAAACATAGATATATAGATAGACAGACAGACAGATAGATAGATAGATTGATTGACTGATTGATTGATAGATTAGATAGATAGATGTAAAATACGTATAAGTATAAACATATCTCTAGAGGAAAGACAATAGATTTAAGAAATGAAAGATTATCAAAAGTATGGTACTAAAAAAATTGTCACTGTTATATCATAAAGAATAAACATGGATTTTTGGAACTGACCATTCCTGACTCTCCAAACTCAGCTGCCCGAATATGCGTGGGTCCTGACGTGGACTGCGATAACCTGCGTAGGACTTCCTTGGGAGTCCTATCCTGCACGCAGGCTAGGGACAGGTATGTATCTTTTGTGTGATCACGCACGCATACGCACGCGCACGCACACGCATGCAGACGCACGCACGCACACAAACACACAGACACACACACACAGACACACACACAGACACACACACACACACACACACACACACACACACACACACACACACACACACACACACACACACACACACACACACACACACACACACACACTCATACATACACACTATATACGTATCTATGTATATAATTATTAAATATATACGTTTTATTCATTCAAATTTCTTTCCTGTAAGAATTTCCTAATTTCCTTCCCGTTTCTCCATTAGACTTGACTGCCTGAAGAAAATGCGCGACGGAGAAGCTGAGTTCGGCTACTTTGAGGCCGAGGACGTGAACCTGGCCGCCCTGTCGTTCAGCGGGAGGTTTGAGGCCGTCGTCAAGCTTTGTAAGTTCTCGTTTTACTGTGTTTTTTTTTCTCGATTTTTTTTTTTTTTTTATTATCATTATTATTATTATTTTTTTTTTTATTGTGGTTGATTTGACGATTTTTTTTCGTCTCTTCCCGTTCTGGAAATAAGGTACGTGTAAGATATATAAATATTATATGATACCGTTTGCTTTGGTGATTATATCATTATTTCTGCTCTCTTGAATGTTGTTTTTTTATCATTCTTTCTTTCGTCTTTGTCATTTTTATTTTTTCCATGTTGACTCATCCTTTTTTCTATTTCTTTCTTTTCCCTCTACTTCTTCCTTGCTCTCTCTCATCTCTTATTTTTTCTTTTCTTTTACGTCCTTCCTCTCCTCTCATTCCCACCCCATTTTGATTTACTCATCTCCCCTCTCCCCGCCATTTTGATTTACTCATCTCCCCCCTTCGCGCCATTTTGATTTACTCATTTTCTCCCCAATTGTATTTACTCATTTTTTTCTCATTTTGATTTACTCTACAACTCCCCCTCCCCAATTGTATTTACTCATTTTTTCCTCATTTTGATTTACTCAACTCCCCCTCCCCCATTTTATTTACTCATTTTTTCCTCATTTTGATTTACTCAACTCCCCCTCCCCCATTTTATTTACTCATTTTTACTCATTTTGATCTACTCATTTTTCATTTCATTTTTTCGTCCTCCCAGCTCTTCCGGAGAACGAAGTGAGGCGCGTGTTCATGCTGGTTCACAACGCTTCGAACCCCAACCCGAGGAGCCTCTGCCACCCGGGGTTCAATCTCCAGAGGTTCTTCCCCCCCGCCCTCTACCGCCCCCCTACCCCCGCCACCAAGGATATGCTGCTCGATGTTCAGGTATTTAGGGGATGTTTTGTTGGTGTTGTTGTTGTCGTTAAGGTTTTTGTTGTTCTTGTTAAGGTTTTTGTTGTTGTTGTTGTGAAAGTTTTCTTGTTGTGAAAGTTTTCTTGTTGTGAAAGTTTTCTTGTAGTTGTTGAAGTTTTTGTTGTGAAAGTTTTCTTGTTAAAGTTTTTGTTGTTAAAGTTTTTGTTATAGTTTTGTTGTTGTTTAGAGGGTTTTTTTTTGTCTCGCGGGGAGATAGATAAGTATACAGATAGATAGGTTTGTGATACCATTCGGAGTTTTTTTCTTTATTTTGAGGGGGTTGTACTTCTAAGTGAGAATATGTATGTTTTAAATTATGAAAAATCGATTGAATACCTGAATATATGAATACTAACATCCACCAATGAAAGAAATTGCTATAGATGAATAGATTGATAGATAGATAAAAAGATAGATATAAATAGATAGATAGATATAGATATATATAGTAACATCCACATAGTCTAAACATTAAGTATCATCCACATAGTATAAGCATCAATATATAATCCTCCGCAACATACACAAAAAACAAACATTTATCACCCCCACATCCACAACAAACACTTGGATCGTCTTTGAATCCAAATATCCACTTTCTAACACCTCGCCTCTCCCCTCTTTATCCATCCCTAACAGAGTCACATTGAGTTGTTAGCGAAGAAGTGGACCAGCGCCTGTATTCCGGGGATGTGGTCTCAGGATCCCACGACAGATCGACAGCTGAGTGAGTTTATTTTCGTTTGTTTTCTTTGTGTTTCGTTTCGTTTTCGTAAGGTCTGGAATTTTGTGTGCGTCGTGTTTGCTTCATGTCTCTTTCTCTGTTTCTTATTAATGTTCATAATCTCACTTCTCTCGATTTCTTGCTCTAGGATTTTCTCTATTTTTTTCTTTTTTACTCTGTTCTCTCTCTTTCTCTCTCTCTCTCTCTCTCTCTCTCTCTCTCTCTCTCTCTCTCTCTCTCTCTCTCTCTCTCTCTCTCTCTCTCTCTCTCTCTCTCACCCTCCCTCCCTCTCCCCCTCTCTCCCTCTCTCCCTTTCTCCCCTTTTCTCCCCTTTCTCCCCTTCCTCCCTCTCTCCCTCCCTCCCTCCCTCCCTCCCCTCCCTCCCTCCCTCCCTCCCTCCCTCCCTTCCTTCCTTCCCCCTTTCCGTCATTCATTCCTCCCTCCCTGCTTCCCTCCTTCCCTTCATCCCACACTACCTCTCTACCTCTCCTTCTCTCTACCTCTCTTCCTCCTCCTTCCTCCCTCCCTCCTTTTCCCTCTCCCCTTCTCTCTTTTTCCCTCTCCCCCTCTCTTCTTTCCCCTCTCACCCTCCCTCCTTTTCCCTCTCCTGCTTCCACCTTTTTCCTCGCACTGTCCCTCCTTTACCCTCTCACCCTCACCTCCTTTACCCTCTCCCCCACCCTCCTTTTCCTTCTTTCTCTCATATATACTAATGATGATTAAAACATCATTATAATGATGGTTAAAATAATGACGATTAAAATGTCAATCCAATAGATATCTAAACTTCAACCCTCTCGCTTTGTCTCCTTCCTTCCCCAGATTCCGACTTTCACTAATCTTCTCCCCCTTATTTTCTCTCCGAAGAGCGGCTGTATAGTCACCTGTGCAGCGCGTGTCCCGGCCAGAACTGCGACGGAGCGGACACCTACGCAGGGTCGGGTGCTCTGACGTGTCTGTTCGATCGTGTGGCGGATGCGGCCGTGGTCTCAGACGTCGACTTCCGTAGGGCGAGGGACGTGGTAAGGAGAAGGGGGAGAGTGGGAGGTTGAGACGGAGAGATAGGTCGATGGGTTGATGGGTAGCGAGGAAGGATAGCGAGAAAGGTTGAAAGAAGGGAAGGGGGAAAGAGAAAAATTATGAAAGATTGAAAGATTGGTTGATAGATAGCTAGCAGTTGAGAAAGAAAGAGAGAGGGGGGGGGGGGGGAGATTGACAGATATGGTTAGTTAAATGTAACAGACTGACCACATATAAGGTACCTATATATACATGAACGTTCCTCAAACCTATAAAAAGCAGTCTCATCATGAAAGACACGTCCCTCGCAGAATCCCCAGGTGAAGGACCTATACCACTTCTGCCGCGTCGGGAATGGTAGCGTGCAGCCCCTGGGTCCAACCACCGTCGACGATAGGGAGCCCTGCGACTGGGGTCAGCGCCCTCCCTCAGTCCTGCTCACCCCTCCGTGCCAAAAGGATTCTTGCCAGTGAGTTTCGAGTCTGGGTCCTTTTCAATATCTTGCAAAAAAGCGAAATAGAAAGGGAGACAGATTAAGGATTTCTTCTTGTATTTCTTTTTCTTTGGTTGAAGTAAAAAGAAAGATAAGCGCTTGAGAAAAGGGAGAGATAAAGTGTCATTTCGTATTTCCTTTTTTTCTCCTTTTTAGAACCTTGCGAGATCAGTGGATCAGCGGGATCATTGGCCATTCGGAAAGCGTGGCCGAGATCCTTGGCCTTCCTGCGTCCACCAAGTTCGAGGCCATGGACACCGCGCTCTCTCCAGCGAGGATGATTAAGAACGGTAACTTTGGCTGGACTTTTATATGCTCATATGCTCGCAACTCCATATACAAGCATCCTTTGTCCCATCTAACAGTTAGTCAGGGTAAAGACGCCCTTTTGAAAACACTAAGCGAGCTACGACGTCCATAATCAGGAGACTAACACCCCCACCCCCTCCCTTCCCTCTCTCAGCCGGCTACAAACTGGACCACAGCTTGATCAAGAACCCCGTCCGATTCTGCGTGACGAACGAGGCCGAGCTGGCCAAGTGCCGCGACCTGCAGATGGCGGCGCAGGCGTACGGCGTCGGAGCCAACGTCGGGGTCGACTGCGTCCTGGACACCAACGAATCGCACTGCTACCCGGACATCTACCTCGGGAGAGCTGATGTCATCGCCCTGGACGGAGGAGATGTCTACCAAGTCAGGCAGTGAGTCTTAGCGTCGTGTACATGTGTGTGTGAGTTTGTGAGCGTTACTTATCTGCCTGGTTGTCAGTCGCCGCTTGCTTTGCTGATACGTTGCCTCACTTCCACAGAGATTACGGGTTCGACCGCCTTCTGAGTGAAGTCTACAACAGCGGTTCGGACAGCACGACGTCGTCCTACTACGCCGTGGCCGTGGTGAGGGCTGAATCCAACATCACTTACTTCTCTCAACTCAGAGGTCGGAAGTCATGCCACACAGGAATCGGGAAGACTTCAGGTAGGAAATGACATCAGCATAAAGCTATCTCCGTTTCCTGACCTTTTAACCTGAGCGACATGGAAAGGCATAAACCCCAAGACCTGTTTCTAATGCTCCCTTTGTCACCCTCCCAGGCTGGAAGATGCCCGTGGCCATGCTTCTGAAGGAGCGGCTCATCGATCCCCGCCACTGCAACTACATCAACGCCGTCGCCGAGTTCTTCACGGGGGGCTCCTGCGCGCCCGGGGCCAAATCCAGCAAGTATAACCCCAACGGCAACTATGTGGAATCGCTCTGCCGCCTCTGCAGGGGGGGCACGGACACCCACTGCGTCAGGGGGACCAGCGAGCCCTTCTACTCGTACTCGGGGGCCTTCAGGTGTCTGGTCCAGGGCGGAGGGGACGTCGCCTTCGTCAAGCACACGACCGTCCCAGACCACACGGGTAAGCGGGGTTCGCCTAACGCAGGAGTCAGTTGCAGAGCCTCTGTATTTGCGAAGTTTCTTCCTTAGAATTTACTGATAAAAGTATTTAAAAAAAAACTTTCCCTTTCCAGATGGACACAGTACTGCCTCGTGGACGGTGGGTCTTCGCTCAGACCAGTTCAAGCTACTGTGTTCGACCGGAGACCGAGCGGCTGTGACCGAATACAAGACCTGCAACCTGGCAATGGTTCCCGCGCACGAGGTCAGCTTTCTCTTCTCTAAACACGCTTTGCATTTTATGGATGATAGAAAATTAGTAGTGTAATTTTCTTCATTCAAATCCAAACATCAAATATTAATTCTGATGTGTGTATAATGAAGATAATTACGCACACACACGTAAAATAGAGACAGCCAGACAAACAGAGAGAATGAAGGCATAAGGACCGCGGCCCTTCTTCACAGGTCGTCGTCTCTGGGCGAATGCGCGAGCCGAGGAAGGCGCAGGTGCGAGATGTCCTTCTTAGTGTCTCGAAGGCCTTCGGCAGCGACGCCCCCGGGAGCAAGACCTTCAGGTACACCTTCCCCCCGACTACGATGTCTAATAGAATACTATTTCAGTTAATAGCTGTCATTAGAACATTATTATCTTTCTTTATATAGAAGCCGTATTCCCCATGTATAATGCTACGTTTGATAAGTAAAATAGTCATCTATTACAAAATGTTATCTATCTATCTATCTATATATATATATATATATATAATAAGGAAACCAATTACGGGTAAACCCTGCGATCTTATTATGATAATCATTATTATTACTCTCATTATCTTCGTTATTCACTTCACACCATCATTTGCACAGTGTGTACTCAAGCACTCAAGCCAATTTTGCCATTCTTTCCACTACAGCTTGTTTGGCAAGTATCAAGGAAAGCCTGATCTGCTGTTCAAGGATTCGGCTGTTGGTTTAAAGGCCCTGACTGAGGACACGACGGAGGAAAGGAGGAATAAGGAGGATTACTTTAAAAAGCTCGATGAATTGCATTCTTGTGAAAGTAGGTGGTTGTCTGTTCTTTCTTTGTTTCCGCTCTCTCTCTCTCTCTCTCTCTCTCTCTCTCTCTCTCTCTCTCTCTCTCTCTCTCTTTCTCTCTCTCTCTTTCTCTTTCTCTCTCTCTCTCTCTCTCTCTCTCTCTCTCTCTCTCTCTCTCTCTCTCTCTCTCTCTCTCTCTCTCTCTCTCTCTCTCTCTCTCTCTCTCTCTCTTATTTTCTTTCTCTCTTTCTCTTTTTCTCTCTCTCTCTTTCGCTCTCTCTTTCTCTCTCTCTCTCTCTCTCTCTCTCTCTCACTCTCTCCCTCTCTCTCTCTCTCTCTCTCTCTCTCTCTCTCTCTCTCTCTCTCTCTCTCTCATCTATCTATCCCCTGTCTCTCTCTCTCTCTCTATCTTTCTCTCTCTCTCTCTGTCTCTCTCTGTGTCTCTCTCTCTCTCTCTCTCTCTCTCTCTCTCTCTGTCTCTCTCTCTCTCTCTCTCTCTCTCTCTCTTTCTCTCTCTCTCTCTCGCGCTCTCTCTCTCGCTCTCTCTCTCTCTCTCTCTCTCTCTCTCTCTCTCTCTCTCTCTCTCTCTCTCTCTCTCTCTCTCTCTTCTTTTTCCCATTTTCCACATCGTCTGTTCATCTCTTCAACACTATTTCATTGCCCTCATCATCCCGCCCCCTTCTCCCTTTGCCTCTGTCTCTGTCTCTTTCTTTCTCTCTCTGATAATAATGAAAATGATAATAATGATAAAGATAATAATAATCATAACAATAGCAATACTAATAAGTAGAACAATAGCAATTACAAGGTTCTCTCCCCCACAGTCCGCGTGTGTGCTCTGGAAGACGAGATGGAGGACTGCGAAGCTATGGTCGCTGACATGTGGGCAGAAGGGTATCGCTTCGTCTGCGCCAGTGCAAGGGACAGGTACGTGGTAGTGTGGTATTGGTGTGGTGTGGTAGTGTGATTGGGAGGTGGTATAGTAGTCTTGTAGGGTGTGTGTGTGTGTAAAGGTGGTTGTATGGTAATGTGGTATCGTGAGATACCACGCTTCCAAAGAGAGAGAGAGAAAGGGGCGGGGGGAGAGAAGGGGAGGGGAAGGGAAAGGAGGAGAGAGAGAGAGAGAGAGAGGAAAGCCACAAAGCTAAGAGCAAACGCAGACACTCAGAAACAAAAACAAAACAAAATCAAATAAAAGAGAACGAGCTCGAGAAAGATACTTATGCCGCCCATCCGCCCACAGACTGGACTGCATGAGGCGAGTGAAGCTGGGCCAAGTGGACATGTCCCCTCTCACTGGCCGCTACCTCGGGCTGGACAACTTCAGGGTGTTCGCAGTTATGAGGGATCCGGCTTTCGCTGCAGGTGGGTGTTGGCGTTGAGTGGTTTTGTAATGTTTATGATAATTGCAACAATAATGATCTTTCATTATCATCACTGTCCTTGTTGTTATTGTTATCATCATCATCATCATCATCACTTTGTTATCAACATTATTAACATTAACAACACCTCAACGAACAAGGCAGCCCCTTCTCCTCCCCTTTCCCCTCCCCCCAACCACCACCACAAAAAAAAAACACAATAAAATCAACAATAACAAATACCTAAATCCAAATAAACAAAATTATCATAAGTTCGTTTCCCTCCCAAAACACCCAGACGAGTTCCGGTACAAAGCAGTGACTGTGGTGAGACGGTCCCGCGTGGCTAAGATCTCGGACTTGAGGGGCACCAAGTCATGTCATACAGGATATGGCCGAACGACAGGCTGGCGGATTCCCGTGGCGCTGGTGAGGGATGTTTAAAGAGTTGATGGATTCGGAGATGGATAGATACTGATGGATAAGATTTTGGTTCAGCCTTCGCTAAAGTCGATGTAGATTAGATTTCTCTTTTAGGGGTTTTAAAGAAAAGTGAATTTGTTTTTCTTGATGATAGAGAAATATACATTTTTCTCTGATAGTTTTCGAATTCAATTCTCTTTTAGGGGTTTACAAAAATAGGAAATTTATTTTTCTTGCTTTTTCTTTGTAATACAACCATTCGCGTTTTAAAACCGTTCTTCACGCCCACTTTTTTTTTCTTTCAGCTGAAGCGCGAGGGTGTAATTTCCCCCCCATGCGACCCCCACCAGTCCGCCCTTGAGCACGAAATCGCCAGCGTCGCCACGACCTTCAACCGGGCGTGTGTTCCCGGAGACTGGGCCACGTCCGAGAGCTTCGACGCGGCCCTAAGTAAGTTGATTTTTACTTTTTATTTATATATTTATTTAAGGGTGATATTTTAGTGTTGGGATTTTCTTTTTTTTCGTTTTTCTTATATTTCTTCATTCTGTTTTTTTTTCATTTTTCTCGTTTT
>NW_027213006.1:12500-20000 GCF_042767895.1 Penaeus vannamei | reverse complement strand
GACAGAAAGAGAACGAGAGAGAGAGACAGACAGAAAGAGCGACAAAGAGAGAGAGACAAACAGACAGAGAGACAGAAAGAGAGAGAGAGACAGAAAGAGAGAGAGAGAGAGAGAAAAGACAGAAAGAAAGAGACAAACAGACACAGAAACAGAAAATCAAACAGACAATGAAACAAACAAACGAAACAGAGAGAGACACACAAACAAAAACAAAAAAAGAAAGAGAGAAATAAAAAAAAAACCCAGAGATGAGAAACGCGACTCGGATTTCGCTTTTGCAGTTGAAACGAGCAATAGCCGATGCGAAGCGAGCCGACTGACGTGAGCGATAACGAGCGGGGGGGTAGGGGAGGGAAGGGGAGGGAAGGGGAGGGGATGGGGGGGAGGGGGAAGAACACCGATAGCACACGGGGGAATAAGAACTCTTTGTGTCGTCCTGTTTATCGTGGGGAAACGTCTGTTGGGGGATGAGGAGGGGACGCCTGTGGGGGGAGGGGGGACGCCTGTGGGGGGAGGGGGGAAACGCCTGTGGGGGGATGAGCGGGGCGGGGACGCACAGGGTGGGTGGGTGGGTGGGGTAGGGTAGGGGTGGGGGTCTGAAACACGACGACGCCCACCACGACCAACGCGTAAAGTGCAGAACCCGCTCGGCCAAAAGATGGGCTTCTCGGGGAGGGTTTTGGTGGGTGGGAGGGTGGGTGGGTGGGAGGGGTTTGGTTAGTGGGTAAACGGGGTGGGGGGATGTGGTGGTTAATGGATGGGGGGTTTGTTTTTGTAGGAGCGGGGCTGGGGGGGGAGGGGGAGGGGGAGGGGGTAAGGAACAGGCGGTTGTAGTCACCTGGGGGAACGTAACGGGGGGGGGGGGGGTTACAAGTAGTGGGGGTAGTGGTTATGGGGTGGGAGGGAAGGGGAGGGAGGGGAGGAGGGGGAAGGAGGGATTGCCGTGGTAATCTATTTATGATGCCGAGGACCTAGTAGGAGGAGGGGGGGGAGGGAGGGAGGGGGAGCAGGGAGGGGTGAAATTGAGAGAAAAAGAATAAGAGGTAATAGGAAGCGGAAAGGAGATGAGGAAAAGGAAAGAGGAAAAGGGGAAGGGGAAGGAGGAAAGAGGAAAGGGAAAGGGAGAAGGGGAAAGGTGAAAGGAAAAGGAGGAGGAGAAAAGGGGAAAGGGCAAGAGAAAGGAAGAAGCGAAAATGGGAAGGAAAAAGGAGTAAGTGGAAAGTTAAAAAATATTATGAAAAAATCGAGAAAAAAATGAGAAAAGAAAAAGAAATAAGTTTATAAGGGAAAGTAGAAGAAGTAAAGTGAAAAAAGAAAGAACGAAGGACAAGACCACAGGGAAAAAGGGGGTTGAACAAGACGAAAAGGAAGATGAAGATAAGCACGAGAAAGAGAGAATAAATAAAAAGTAAAAAAAAAGGATAAAAAACAAGAATAAATAGAAGAGAATAGAGAAAGGGTAAAACAATAATAAAAATAGAGAAGAGAGAAAGGGGAAAAGGAAAACAAAAGAATAAAAAGGGGAAAAATACAAAGCAAAAAAGAGAGGGAGAGAGGGGGAGGGAAAGACAACATATATTATAACTATTCCTTGTGATACATACAAGAACAAAGTGAAAATTTATCGCGAAAACACGAAAAAAAGAACCAGTTTAAGGACGTGTGTTTGTACATGTGGAGGAGGGGAGGGGAGAGTGGGGAGAGAGGGGGAGGGAGAGAGGGAGAGAGGGGAGAGAGGGGGAGGGGAGAGAGTAGGAGGGGAGGGAGAGGGGAGGGGAGAGGGGGAGGGGAGAGGGGGAGGGGGGAGAGGGGGAGAAGGGAGGGAGGGAGGGAGGGAGGGAGGGAGGGAGGGAGGGAGGGAGAGAGTGAGAGAGGGAGTGAGGGGAGTGAGGAGAGAGATAGAGATAGAGACAGAGAGATAGAGAGATAGATAGATAGATAGATAGATAGATAGAGAGAGAGAGAGAGAGAGAGAGAGAGAGAGAGAGAGAGAGAGAGAGAGAGAGAGAGAAAGAGAGAGAGAGAAAAAAATAAAACGAGAGAGAGACAGAGAGAGAGAGAGAGAGAGAGAGAGGAGAGAGAGAGAGAGAGAGAGAGAGAGAGAGAGAGAGAGAGAGAGAGAGAAAGAGGAGAGGAGAGAGGGGAGCGAGAGAGGGGAAGGGGTGAGTGAGGGGTACCAACCCTTCCCTCCCAGATCTAATGTTCAAAACAACGAGATTAAGCGGAAAAGACTAGGCCAGCGAGACTTCTGTGAAATGTTTAGTGCCATAATTGTCACCGATATCAACTTAAATCTTAACCTTGGTATTAATTAAGTGGGGGTAATTATTAATGTTGTTGTTATTTTCTTATTATTTTTGTTGTTATCACATACTTTCATTTCTTATTCCCATGACTATCGCTAATGTTATCTTTACTTATATTTGTATTATAATTAGCATATGTGTATTATAAAAATAGTAATAATTAACGATGATAATAATAATTTTCATCATAATAACAACAACAATGACAGCAATGATAATAATGATAATAATAATGAAAAGAATAATAACAATAATACTAGTAATAAAAATAATGGTAATGATGATGATGATGATAATGATAAGAATGATAATGAAAATAAAAACAACAATAAAAATAAATACAACAATAAAAATCATAATAATGATAAAGATAACAACAACAACAACATCAATAATAGAAAACTAGAAACACTAGAGTGCGCATACCTCCGCCAAGGCAACAGGGTCACTGATACAATAAAAAGATTCACACTTGAAGAATTACACCAAAATCACCTTTCTCAAGTCCACAGGTGACGTCCGTAAACATAACCTTGGTGGAGGTGATAAAGATAGTGATAATAATAATAGTTACGTTAACTATCATTCAAAATAATTAAAAAATATCCTGGATTCGGATCAGAACTCACACTTTAATGGAATCTAAGATAGGCTTAGACACACCTATCGCAGAAAAAAAAGCCATAGAAAAGAAAGAACGAGAGAAGGGAAATGAATGAAAATCAAAGAATTAGGTAAAATGTAGATAGACGACTCTCTCTCTCTCTCTCTTTCTTTCTGTGCCTCACTGTCTCTCTCTCTCTTTCTGTCTGTGCCTCACTGTCTATCTGTCTGTGCCTCACTGTCTATCTGCCTGTCTCTCTCTCTCTTTCTGTCTGTCTCTCCCTTTCTGTGTCTCACTGTCTCTCTCTCTCTCTGTCCTCTTCCCTCTCCCTCTCTTTCCCGTACCTTTCTCTGTCCTCTACCTCTCCCTCTCCCTCCCCCTCTCCCCCTCCCCCTCCCCCATCCTCAATAACAATAACGTCGAAAAAAAAACAGCAAGAACCCCCCCCCCCCTAGAGAGCAGACCAGCGCGCAAACATTCTCATCATATGTTGCAGTAACGTCAGCCCGACCGCAGCCCTAGGACCTCGTGCTGGCTGAAAGGAGGGCGTCTCTACAATACCGACACCAGACTGGGGATTCTATAAACATTTTTATTCTTTTTACTTTTTTTTTTTTTTTGTTTTTTAGGAAGAACCAAGGAACCGTTTGAGATTTTGTTATTTTTCCGTCTTCTTTTCTTCTTCTTGATCTTTATCTTCGTTTCCTTTTTTTCAGTCCACTTTTTCGTTCTAGCCTTTTTTCTGTCACATTTTTCTTTCTTACACATTTCCGTATTTTCTTCTCCCTTTTTCTTCCATTTTTCCATTTCATCCTCTTTTTTATGTCATTCTTTCTGGATCCTTCCTCCTCCTCTTCCTCTCCCCCTTTTCCAATCCTTCCTCTCTCTCTTTTTCAACTCTTTCACGCTCTTCCTCTCCCTCTTTTTCAACCCTTTCTCTCTCTTCGTCTCCCTATTTATCAACCCTTTCTCGCTCTTCCTCTCCCTCTTTCTAACCCTTTCTCTCTCTTCCTCTTCCTCTTTTCCAACTCTTTCTCTCTCTTCCTCTCCCTCTTTATCATCCCTTTCTCTCTCTTCCTCTCCCTCTTTATCAACTCTTTCTCGCTCTTCCTCTCTTTCTCCAGCTCCTCCTGCTGTACAATAAGAATAGGGGATATTTACAGTGCCAGCTTTTCCTCCTTGAGACGTAAAAAAGGTCTTGCACAACCCTTCTTTCCTCTTCCCTTTCTCTCCACCTTTCTCTACCTTACTTTTTCTTCATCTTTGCATTCCTTCCTATGTTTTTTTATCTATTTATCTTTTATTTAGTCATTTTTATTTATTTTTCCTTCTAGTTTATTGTTTATTTGCTTTTTCTTTTATTTATTTATTATTTTTGAACTCTTTCCTCCTTTCTTATTTTCCATTTCCTCTTCTCCTCACTTACCTTCCCCGTTCCCTCCTCCTCTCTTCTCTTCCGCCCTCCTCTTCACCCTTCGTCACTCTCTCTCCTTACACCTTATTAATCGTCTCTCCTTTCCTCTCCCCCTTCCAACTCCTCGTCTTTCCTTTCTCCCCCTTTTCCTGTTCCCTCATTTTCCCCTTTCCCTCTACCCCTACGTTCCCTTTTTCTTGCCCCTCTCTCCCCTCTTTCCATTCCCTTCTTTTTGATCTCCTTTTCCCCCTTTCTCTTCCCCTCTTTTCCCTCTTTCCATTCCCTCTCCTTTTCCCTTTCTCTCGCCCTATCTCTTTCCCATTCCCCTTTCTCTGTCTCTCTTTCCTCTCTTTCCTCTTCGCGGATACTTTGATAGGGCTTTCGGGTCAGAGGGGAAAAGGAGAGAGAGACGGAGAGAGAGAGAGAGGATAGGAGAGAAAGTGAAGGAGGAGAGGGAGGAAAGAGAGGGAGAAAGAGAGGGAGGGAGAGGGAGGAAGGAGAGTGGAGGAGAGGGAGGAGAGAAATGGGCGAGGAGAGGGAGGGAGGTAGGGAGGGAGGGAGAGAGAGAGGAGGGAGAGGGAGAGAGAGAGAGAGGGAGAGAGAGAGAGAGAGAGGGAGGGAGAGAGAGAGAGAGAGAGAGAGAGAGAGAGAGAGAGAGAGAGACAGAGAGAGAGAAAGAGAGAGAGAGAGAGAGAGAGAGAGAGAGAGAGAGAGGGGGAAGAGGGAGGGAGAGGGGAAGAGGGAGGGAGAGGGGAAGAGGGTGGGGGAGAGGGAAGAGGAGGGGGGAGAGGGGAAGAGGGAGGGGAGAGGGGGAGAAGGGGGAGGGGGAGAGGGGGAAGAGGGAGGGGGAGAGGGAAGAGGGAGGGGAGAGGAGGAAGAGGGAGGGAGAGGGAGAGAGACAGAGACAGAGAGAGAGAGAGAGAAAGAGTGAGAGAGAGACAGAGAGAGAGAGAGAGAGAGAGAGAGAGAGAGAGAGAAAATAAGACAAAAGAGAGAGAGGTTACTAGGAAAAAAAGAAGAAAGAAACGATAACTCTTTCCTACCCACACCTACCTCCTCAAAATAGTAGAAAAGACGATAGAACAAATACAAAAAAAAAAAGCTTTCGAAAATTTCTCTCTCCCCTCCCCACCACCACCTCCACCACCCTCTCCGCTCCCTCCCCCAACCCCCAACCCCCTCCATCACCCCCCACCAACATCCCCCAACCGCTCCCCCTCCCCCCTCCCCCTCCGCTCCCCTTGCCCCCACCCCCGAACTCTTTGGAGAAAAGGCAAAGGGAAATTTTCGTCCGGGTGCATCTGTCACTGAATTCAAATAATCAAACTTAAATTCCACCCAGCTGGACCAGGCGCCGCGACGGATCAGCTGGATGAAAAACAGCGGTGAGAGGCGAAAAATGGATGAAAAACAGCGGTGAGAGACTCGAAAAATGGATGAAAAACAGTGGTGAGAGGCGAAAAATGGATGAAAAACAGTGGTGAGAGGCGAAAAATGGATGAAAAACAGTGGTGAGAGGCGAAAAATGGATGAAAAACAGCTGTGAGTGACTCGAAAGGTGGGTGAAAAACAGCGATAAGAGTTAAGATAGCAACGGTATGAGGTTCCCAAAACAAAAGGTTGAGGGCGCGTGCGCGTGCGCGTGCGTGTGTGTGTTTTTGCGTGCGTGAGAAAGAGAGAGAGAGAGAGAGAGAGAGAGAGAGAGAGAGAGAGAGAGAGAGAGAGAGAGAGAGAGAGAGAGAGAGAGATAAAAGAGAGAGATAAAAGAGAGAGATAAAAGAGGCAGAGATAGAGATAATGATAAAGATACACATACAGATAGATAGATAGACGGAGATAGAGAAAGTGAGAGAGAGTGAGGGCGAGAGCGATAGATAGATAGATATAGAGAAAGTGAAAGAGAGAGAGCGCAAAAAGTCCATAAAAACCGTCGTGAATTTTTCATCCTCCAAAGTTTCGCTATAAACAAACTTCGCCTAAAATTCCTGTAAAGAGCAACTTGTTCCACGTACAGAGAGAGAGAGAGAGAGAGAGAGAGAGAGAGAGAGAGAGAGAGAGAGAGAGAGAGAGAGAGAGAGAGAGAGAGAGAGAGAGAGAGAGAAAGAGATAGATAGATAGATAGAGAGAGAGAGAGATAGAGATAGAGAGCGAGATAGAAAAAGAGAGAGAATGTATGAAAGTATGTCTTTATTCATATATGTATATATGCATGCATGTATACATGTATTACGTATGTATGTATGCATGAATGTGAAATGGAGAAAGAAAGAGATAGCAAGAATATGAAACAATCACCCCCACCCCCCCCCCACAAAAAAAAAAAAATCATATATACATATAGAAAATATAAATACTTGAATCATAGTTATAGCTGTTCTGGAACTCTCTCCATCCCGCACATAGTTCCAGTACAACCAATACACATTTCCATGAATAATCTTAATTCGGTTCATACATAATAACAAGGTAAAAAATGGTATTTCTATTAGAGCCGCAGGGGCGCTGGGACAATGCGCCTTAAAGGGATTGAATCCAAGTGACAAAATCTAAATGGAATCTAAGAGGGACTGGGAAACAAAACAGCATCGGCTATAGATGAGCAGATGGAGTTCGATAAAACAAGTGAATGGAGAGATGCGCAAGACAATTGCATATCCTTATACAAGTATCTATTCGATTAGATAAATGGTTAGATAATGGGATTGATTAAATAGATAGATTGTTAGATAAATAGATAGATAGATAGATAGAGAGATTGAGAATCTATGAAAGTATGTATCTATTCAAGTATGCATGTATTTATGTATGTATGTTTGTATGTATGTGTATACATTACGCATGCTTGTATATATGTATTATGTATGTTTGCATGCATGAGTACAAATATACATGTGTGCGTGCGTGCGTGCGCGTGTAAGAGCTAGAGAGCAAGAAAGAGGGGGGAAGAGAGTGCTAAAACAAAATCTTTCTTTTACGGACCATAACCGCACGTGGAGCCAAACAGAAACTGCGACCTTTATCAGAACATCAAGATAAAACCCTCCGAGTGTCAAAACAAAAGCGTTATGTCACAAGCGTGGAAGTTGGACAATACTAAAAAAAAAGAAGTGAGAAAAAGGGAGAATTTAATTTCTAATTTTCTCTCTTTTTAGGTTTTAGGGAGGAGAGGAGGGGAG
>NW_027213005.1:0-5000 GCF_042767895.1 Penaeus vannamei | reverse complement strand
TGGACTTGGGCAGTTGTGGGCGAGATACACTTCGCGTCTTTATGATGACTGGAGTGGGGGGTAGAGGGAGAGAGGGGGGTGGGGGGAAGGGGGTGTGTAAGAGAAAATTAGGCGAAGGAGGTGGAGGGGATGGGGCGGAGAGGAGGGAGGGGGGAGGGGGAGGAGGAGGAGTTGGAGGGTGGGAGGGAGAGAGGGAGGAGGGGATGGGAAAAGGGTGGGGGTGGGAGTTGCGTGGGATGGGAGGGAGAGATGGAGAGAGGGTTGTTGAGGAGGGATGGGAGAGGGGGAAGGGAGGGAGGTTTTTGGGGAGGGGTTGTTGGGGAAGTGTGAGGAGGGAGGGTGGGAAAGGGGGAGGGGGAGGGAGTTGGGTGAGAAGGAGAGAGGAGGGAGGAGGGAAGGTAGACGGAGAGGGGAAGCTGAGGTGGTTTTGGGGGAGGAGTAGAGGGGAGGAAGGGGGATGGGGCTGTGAGAGGGGGAGGGGCTTGGAAAAGGGGAGATGGGGGAGGGGGGAGGAGGGAAGGAGTGGGTTGGGAGAGAAAGGGGGATGGAGAGAAGGGGAGGGAGGGGGAGGGGAAGGTGGTAGGTTGGGGAAAGAGGTAGATGAGGAGGGGGGATGGGGGAGGGGTGTTAGGCGGGGGGTGTTAGGAAGAGGGAGGGGGAAATGTGATAGAGGAAGAGAGACCAAGAGGAATGAGCATTGGAGAGAAAGAAAATGATTAAAAGGAAGGAGAAAGAGAAGACGAAATAGGAGTTATGGAAGAAGGAAAAAAATCTAGAGTTTATAGAAGGAGGAGGAGAAGGAAGGGAAAAAAATACTAAAAGAGAGGGGAGGTGGAAGAGGAAAAGAAGGAAAGGGAAGGGGAGGAAAATGGGATAAAGAATAGGGGATGGGAAGGTGAAGAATTATTAAAGAAAGGGGGGGGGGGAGTCGACAGGGAAAAGAAGGCGAGAAAAAAATCAAGATAATTGATAAGAAGAGAAAACGAAGAAGATAGAGAAAGGTGAGAGAGAAAGAAAAAGCTGAAGAAAGAGGGAAGAAGTAAAGGAAATGAAGGAACAAAGAGAATGAAGAAGGGAGTGGAAGGAATAGAGAAGAAAGGAGATGGAAATCATTATCATTATCATCTTTATCATTACTCTTAGTACTATCAGTACTATGATGATGTTATCAACGATAATAACAGTAATAATAATGATAGTAATAAAAATAATAATGATAACAATAAAGACAATGTTTAATGATTGTCTATGGTAATGATAGTAGCTGTGATAACAATAACAATATCAACAGCGTTAATAGTGATAAGACCATAATGATAATGATGATAATAATGATTATAGCAATGACAATGATAATGATGTTAACAGTAATGATGGAAATAATAATAACAAGGATAAAGATTATAATAATAAGAGCAGTAATAATGATAATGATGGTAATTATGACATTGATGATAAAAATATCAACAACAACAGTAAAAAAATAACAAACATAACATAACATCATAACTTATCATTACTCCCACCTTCCCTCCACCCCCTCCTTCCCTCCCTCCCCCCATCCCCCCACCAGCACCCCTACCCCCTACTCAAAAAAAAAAAAAGAAAAAAAATCCTACCTGATTTTAGTCCAGCGATCGTCTCCTTGCTTGCTCGCTTGCTTGCTCGCTCGCTTGCTTGCTTGCTTGCTTACGAGAACACCGAGAAGAAAGTGGTGAGTGCCGTGTCTGCGTCAGGAGAGTTAAATCGGATATGCAAAGTCGGTGTGGGTGGTGGCGTGTTGGGGGAGAGAGGGGGGAAGGGTGATGGGGGGTGAGGAGGGAGGGAGAGGGAGGGGATGAGGGGAGGAGGGAAGGAGGAGAAGGGAGGGGGGGGAAGAGATGGAGGGAGGGGGGTTAGGAGGGTGAAGAGGGAGAGGTGAGAGGGAGGGGGTGGGGGGTGAAGCGAGAGAGAGAGGGAGGGAGGAGGAGGGGAGGGAAAGAGAGGGAGGGAGGAGAAGGATGGGGATGAGGGGAGGGACGGAGAGGGTGAGAGAGGAAGGGGAATATAGAAAGAAAGGGAGAAGGAGAGGGAGAGAGAGAGAGAGAGAGGAGATAGAGAGATGGGAGGAAAAAGAGGGAGGGGAGGAAGGGAGGAGAGGATGGGGAAGAAAAAGAGGAAAGAAGGAGAGAGTGAGAAAGTAGGTGAAAGAGGAGGGAGAGAGTCAGACAAACAGACAAACAGACAAAGAGACAGAAACAGACAGACCGACAGGCATTCACACAGACCAGACAAAAAGAAAGAAAATAGACAAACGAACAGAAAACAAGATACAAAGAGAACAGACATTCCTAACGGACAGATAGACGGGCAAAAAAATAATAATGATAATAATGACAATAAAAAATAAAAATAAATAAATATAAGAGAGAAAAACAGACAATCACACAATCAAAACAGACAGACAGACACACAGAGAGACAAACAAATCCCTCCAGACAGAGACGCAAAGAGACAGCCACCCACCCGTCCACCCAGACAGACAGACACTCACCCTTCTAGACAGAGAGACAAACAGACAGACACTTTAAAGAGGCGAACGGGAAGAGGAAAAGAGGAAATATGAGGACCTTAGAGGAGGCAACATTTCAAGAGAGGAAGCGAGAGAGATGGCGCAGAACGGGGGGGGAGGAGGAAGAGGAGGAAGAAGAAGAAGATGAGGAGGAGGAGAAAGAGGAGGAGGAGGAAGAGTATGAGTATGAGGAGGAGGAGGAAGAGGAGGGGAGAAGAAAGAGGAGGGAGAGAAGGAGGAGGAGGAGCAGGAAGAGAAGAAAACTGAGGAGGAGGAGGAGGAGGAGGAGGAAAAGGGAGTGAGGAAGAGGAGGAGGAGTGGAGAGAGGGAGAGGTTGAGGAAGAAGCGGGGGAAGAGGAGGAGGAGGAGGAGGAGGAGGAGAGGAAATAAAGGGAGGAGGAGGAGGAGGAGGAGGGAGGAGGAGGAGGAAGATGGAGGAGGAAGAAGAAGAAGAGGGAGGAGGAGGAAGAGGAGGAAGAAGGAGGAGGAAAAAGAAGGAAGAAGAGGAGGAGGAGGAGGAGGAAGAAGAGGAAGAAGAGGAGGAAGAGGAAGAAGAGGAGGGGGAGGAGGAGGAGGAAAAGGGAGAGGAAGAAGGAGAGGAGGAGGAGGAGGAGTGGAGAGAGGGAGAGAGGTTGAGGAAGGAGGAGGAGGAGGGGTGAGGAGGAGGAGGGAGGAGGAGGAGGAGGAGGTAGGAGAAGAGGAGGAGGAGGAGAGGAGGAATGGAAAGAGGGAGAGATTGAGGATGAGCAGAAGGAGTTGAGAGAGGGGGTGGGATTTGGAGAGAAAGAAGAGTGGAGAGAGGGAGAGGGAGAAGGATAGGAGGAGGAGGAGGAGTGGAGAGAGGGAGAGGTTGAGGATGAGCAGAAGGAGTTGAAAGAGGGGGTGGGAGAGGGAGAGAAAGAAGAGTGGATAGAGGGAGAGGGAGAAGGAAAGGAGGAGGAAGAGGAGGAGGAGGAGGAGGAAATGGGAGAGGAAGAGGGGGAGTGGAGAGAGGAAGAGAGAGAGAGGGGGAGAAGTATTTGTTTTATTGTAGAGAGTTCAATAATGATACTGATAACGATGATGGTGATAATAACGATGATGATAATAATAATAGTAATAATGATAATAATAATAATAATAATAATAATGATAATAATAATAATAATAATAATAATAATAATAATAATAATAATAATAATAATAATAATAATAATAATAATAATAATGATAATAATAATAATAATAATAATAATAATTATCATAATAATAATAATAATAATAATAATAACAATAATAATAATAACAACAACAACAACTACAACAACAGCAACAACAACATCAACAACAATGATGATAATGATAATGATAAAAATAATAGTAATTACAGCAACAACAACAATAAAAGGCAAGACGTGTCTGGGCACAACATAAAAGCAAAAGCATACAAATACACATATTGACGCACGGGTATACATCGACATTTAAATGCACATACACAGAAATACTTGCACGCACGCCCCCCCCCCCTCTCTCTCTGTCTCTCTCTCTTTCTCTCTTTCTCTCACTCTCTCTTTCTCTCTATCTCTGTCTCTCGCTCTCTCTCTCTCTCTCTCTCTCTCTCTCTCTCTCTCTCTCTCTCTCTCTCTCTCTCTCTCTCTCTCTCTCTCTCTCTCTCTCTCTCTCTCTCTCTCTCTCTCTCTCTCTTGCTTCATCTCTTTCTCTCGTTCTTTCCCTGCTCTCTGTATCTCTATGTCCCTCCTTTCCTCTTTCTCTCTATACCTTCTTCCCCTCTTCCTCTCTCTGTCTCTTTTTTTCTTCTTCCTTCCCTTCGTTTTTTTTTTCTCTCTCCTACTCTCGCTCTTTTTCATTGTCTGTCTCTCTTCCTCCCATCACCCTTCTCTCCCTATTTCCCTTCCTCCCATCCCTCTTTCTCTTCCTCCCTCCCTCCAAAAATCTCTGCATCATCCTCCCTCTCTCTTATTTCTCTCTTTTCCTCCCTCCTTTCCTCCATTTTCTCTCTCTTTCACTCTCCCTTTCCTCCATTTTCTCTCTCTTTCCCCTCTCCCCCTCTCTTCCTCTCCCTCCTCCCTCCCACCTACCCTCTCCTCCTTCTCCTCTTCCCCCTCCCTCCCCCCCTTCCTCCCTCCCCCTCCCCACTTCCCTCTCTCCCTCCCTCCCTCCCTCCTCTCTCTCCCCCCTCCCTACCTCTCCCCTCTTCCCTCCCTCCCTCTCCTCCCACCCTCTCCTCTCTCCCTCTCTCCCCCTCTCTCCTCCCTACCTCTCTCCTCCCCTCTCCTCCCTCCCCCCCCTCTCTCTCTCCGTCTGAAAATAGACGTCACATACGCACTGTAATGTTGCTTGGCTAATAACACGCTTTAGCTTGAGTTGCTTGTGTTCTGCGGTGTCTCGGTTCCTCTTAAGTCACTTGCATTCGCTGACTTATATTGACTTGGATTCTTTTACTTAT
>NC_091592.1:5097424-5102424 GCF_042767895.1 Penaeus vannamei | reverse complement strand
GTAAATGAGAGTGAGTGAGTGAATGTGTAAATGAGAGTGAGTGAGTGAATGTGTAAATGAGAGAGTGAGTGAATGTGTAAATGAGAGTGAGTGAGTGAATGTGTAAATGAGAGTGAGTGAGTGAATGTGTAAATGAGAGTGAGTGAGTGAATGTGTAAATGAGAGTGAGTGAGTGAATGTGTAAATGAGAGTGAGTGAGTGAATGTGTAAATGAGAGAGTGAGTGAGTGAATGTGTAAATGAGAGTGAGTGAGTGAATGTGTAAATGAGAGTGAGTGAGTGAATGTGTAAATGAGAGTGAGTGAGTGAATGTGTAAATGAGAGTGAGTGAGTGAATGTGTAAATGAGAGTGAGTGAGTGAATGTGTAAATGAGAGTGAGTGAGTGAATGTGTAAATGAGAGTGAGTGAGTGAATGTGTAAATGAGAGTGAGTGAGTGAATGTGTAAATGAGAGTGAGTGAGTGAATGTGTAAATGAGAGTGAGAGAGTGAATGTGTAAGTGAGAGTGAGTGAGTGAATGTGTAAATGAGAGTGAGTGAGTGAATGTGTAAATGAGAGTGAGTGAGTGAATGTGTAAATGAGAGTGAGTGAGTGAATGTGTAAATGAGAGTGAGTGAGTGAATGTGTAAATGAGAGTGAGTGAGTGAATGTGTAAATGAGAGTGAGTGAGTGAATGTGTAAATGAGAGTGAGTGAGTGAATGTGTAAATGAGAGTGAGTGAGTGAATGTGTAAATGAGAGTGAGTGAGTGAATGTGTAAATGAGAGTGAGTGAGTGAATGTGTAAATGAGAGTGAGTGAGTGAATGTGTAAATGAGAGTGAGTGAGTGAATGTGTAAATGAGAGTGAGTGAGTGAATGTGTAAATGAGAGTGAGTGAGTGAATGTGTAAATGAGAGTGAGTGAGTGAATGTGTAAATGAGAGAGTGAGTGAATGTGTAAATGAGAGTGAGTGAGTGAATGTGTAAATGAGAGTGAGTGAGTGAATGTGTAAATGAGAGTGAGTGAGTGAATGTGTAAATGAGAGTGAGTGAGTGAATGTGTAAATGAGAGTGAGTGAGTGAATGTGTAAATGAGAGAGTGAGTGAGTGAATGTGTAAATGAGAGTGAGTGAGTGAATGTGTAAATGAGAGTGAGTGAGTGAATGTGTAAATGAGAGTGAGTGAGTGAATGTGTAAATGAGAGTGAGTGAGTGAATGTGTAAATGAGAGTGAGTGAGTGAATGTGTAAATGAGAGTGAGTGAGTGAATGTGTAAATGAGAGTGAGTGAGTGAATGTGTAAATGAGAGTGAGTGAGTGAATGTGTAAATGAGAGTGAGTGAGTGAATGTGTAAATGAGAGTGAGTGAGTGAATGTGTAAATGAGAGTGAGTGAGTGAATGTGTAAATGAGAGTGAGTGAATGTGTAAATGAGAGTAAGTGAGTGAATGTGAGTGAGTGGATGTGTGAGTGAGAGTGAGTGAGTGGATGTGTGAGTGAGAGTGAGTGAGTGGATGTGTGAGTGAGAGTGAGTGAGTGGATGTGTGAGTGAGAGTGAGTGAGTGGATGTGTGAGTGAGTGGATGTGTGAGTGAGTGAATGTGTGAGTGAGTGAATGTGTGAGTGAGTGAATGTGTGAGTGAGTGAATGTGTGAGTGAGATGAGTGAGTGAGTGAATGTGTGAGTGAGATGAGTGAGTGAGTGAATGTGTGAGTGAGTGAATGTGTGAGTGAGATGAGTGAGTGAATGTGTGAGTGAGAGAATATGTGAGTGAGAGTGAGTGAGTGAAAGTGTGAGTGAGAGTGAGTGAGTGAATGTGTGAGTGAGAGTGAGTTAGTGAATGTGAGAGTGAGTTAGTGAATGTGAGAGTGAGTGAGTGAATGTGTGAGTGAGAGTGAGTGAATGTGTGAGTGAGTGAGTGAATGTGTGAGTGAGAGTGAGTGAGTGAATGAATGTGTGAGTGAGAGTGAGTGAGTGAATGAATGTGGGAGTGAGAGTGAGTGAGTGAATGAATGTGTAAGTGAGAGTGACGAGTGAATGAATGTGTGAGTGAATGAATGTGTGAGTGAGAGTGAGTGAGTGAGTGAGTGAATGAATGTGTGAGTGAGAGTGAGTGAGTGAATGAATGTGTGAGTGAGAGTGAGTGAGTGAATGAATGTGTGAGTGAGAGTGAGTGAGTGAATGAATGTGTGAGTGAGAGTGAGAGTGAGTGAGTGTGAATGTGTGAGTGAGTGTGAGTGTGAATGTGTGAGTGAGAGGGAGTGAGTGTGAGTGTGAATGTGTGAGTGAGAGGGAGTGAGTGTGTGAATGTGTGAGTGAGAGGGAGTGAGTGTGAGTGTGAATGTGTGAGTGAATGAGTGAGTGTGAGTGTGAATGAGTGAATGTGAGTGTGAATGTGTGAGTGAATGAGTGAGTGTGAGTGTGAATGAGTGAGTGTGAGTGTGAATGTGTGAGTGACAGAGTAAAAGTGTTAGAGAATACATCACTCTTAGGTAATGTGTAATTATTTTTACATTGTAGATCCATGGGGTATAGGTACTGACTGTGGTTAACTAGCAGTACTGCATATGCTTGAGAATTCGAGTTGCATGGTGATCATAATTCTTTCTGAACAAAGAAAGAAAGTTTGTTTTATTCAAACCTATTTTGTGTAATTTTGAATTATTTCTACTTATATGGAAATATGAAATCACAGTGGTTTGCATGTTTGGAAGAGTTTAAGTTAGATTTTTATTCTTCAGCAATGGAAAGACTGGAAGCTCTGTGTAAAGAGAAGTATCACCTCCAAGTGCCTCCCACCTTCAAGATGCCAAAGGTAGGAAGCTGTAATTGTTGTTTATTTGTAATTTTACTTTTACAACATGCTGTTCATTATGTGGATAAATTTTCCAGGTAGGCTTGCAGAATCTTTTTTTTCTTTCTTTCTTTCTTTCTTTTTTTTTTTTTTTTTTTTTTTTTTTTTTTTTTTCTCATTGTACAAAAGGCAGGTAACTATTGTACTTTTTACTTTACAGAAATTAGCTTAACTGTTAAAGGTCTTATTGGACAAAGTTTGGGCCTACAAGTGTGTTTGGTTCACTTTCAGTCTTTTCTAATTGTATTGAAAATATTTTCCTCCTTTGCTGTTATATTTTACTTATTCATTTATTCAGTTTTATTGAACACAGTCCTGCATGCGTGTTTGTGTATTTGTATGTGTGTATTGTTTGAAGAGAGAACGATGTAAAGAAAAGAAAACAGGAATAGCAGCAGGCTTTTGAGACCTGCAGCAGAGAATGAATGTGTGAGTTGGGAACATTGTGGAAAGAAGAAAGATGCATTTGAAGGACTCCTTCAGGTACAGTAGTGTACTGATTACCAGATTCAGTAGAAAACAGGCTGTTTGAAGGAAAGATAGTGATAGTATACTAGTCTTGTATATGTTTAACTGAAAAATTGTTATCAAATCTCAGGGATGATACTTGTCACCTTGTGGATAAGGAGAAAATGTATGATATAAAAAGAACTTTATTTGAGAGAGTGGTTCAGTCGTAGTGCTTTGTTGAGACATTAACTTGAAATGGTTGATATTATCCCATTAACTTGAAATGGTTGATATTATCCCATTAACTTGAAATGGTTGATATCCCATTGACTTTGAAATGGTTGATATTATCCCATTGGATCTGGATGCTTCACTACCATCACATGGCCCAAAATAGGGGCATTAGGCATACTTGAGTGGAGACACTGATGAGCGTGTGGCTTGTAGCCTGGGTGCGCATAAACAGTAGTGTGTGGCGACAAGACTCCATGCTCCCCCTCTGCAGTATCATTTATTCTGTCTGCTTCAGCATTTTTAGCTTTTTTCCATTTTCCAATGTCTATAATTGCTTTATCCACATGATGATGGATTATTTTCCTAGCGCAGACTACATATTATCTCTCTAGGTAATCCATAAATGTGCAATAATAATGATAAGTAATATTTTGTTTTTGTCTTCTTTTTCCTCTCTCTCTTCTTTTTCATTTTCGTAATATTCTGTTTTTCTGTAATGCAACCTTCAGCACCTGTCATGGCAGCCAGGAATTGGATCTTGAGCATGGAGATAGCCTCCTTCCTGGAGCTGGTGGTCTTCCATTCATGGCTCATGGATGGTAAATTCCACACTCGTTTATTGATGGAAATAATGCAAAATTTCCTTTCTAAACACCAAATAAGTCTAATCACCCTCCAAGAGCTTTGTGCACTCATAGCGAGTCATTCCTATCACCTTGGCCTTTAGTTGAATTGTTTACAATGGCAAGATTGTGTCACGTCAACCCACAGCCAAATTTTCGCATTGACGTTTTGTTCACATTACTACAAACCAAGTTTGTTCATGATGTGATGATCATGTTATCCAGATCATAAGGGTTAACAAAGTATATGAAAGGTGCTGTGAAAATGTTAGTGATTGACAAGTTGTACACCAAGACATTCTGATTCCTTTATAAAGTACACAGCTGTCCATTAAAATAAAACACAAACATTGATGATTGTTGACAGGGCTTGTAGCCAAACATTGTCAAAATTTTATAGATATTATAGCCTACATCTACATAATTTAAGGGGGCCAGCCACTGAATTTTCAACAAATAATTTTAAAAATAATCGAAATTTTGAAAAAAATCTCCTGTAATCTAGTAGTCTTTGGCAATCCTGTGACATAATATTTCTGCTAAATACGTAAATATAAGGGAATTATGACTAAATCTCTGACCGCCCCCCGCCTCCCCCTCTGATGTTTACTTTGTTGCGACTGTGCAAATATACGTGACAAATTTGTTTTTTCAGAATTTTCGTATTTATTTTGGTTTTCTCTGGTAGCTAGCTGGCAATTCTGTTTACTGTATTAGCTAATAGCCAAGACTGGGACTCTGGGAGACAAGACTGGCAATCACGACCAGAAAGTTAATGGGAGAGGTCGCGCATCTCTTGCCTCCGCGACACCATCTCACAGATGTATGTCCTTATCACACACTAAGGGGCAACTAATGGTAGATGT
>NC_091592.1:4960196-4962696 GCF_042767895.1 Penaeus vannamei | reverse complement strand
TACCGAACTGGAAGGAAGCCGAAGTAATCCATGAAGGATTGAGTAAACAGAAAAGGAAGGTCATGGAAGCTGCATACATCGCGACAGAAAAGAATATGAATACCGCATCAGGCAGGTTTAAAGTATCCAAGGTCGCAGCTGCAATTATGCGCATAACGAGTGCGAGGTCACAGTCGTCAGGTGATTTACCAGCTCCCATGTAGTATATATATGCTATGTTTTTTCTCTTATGTATGTATTTCTGATGAAGACATAATCGAAACCGGTCAAATACATCTCTTGTATTGTGAAGATATCCAGTCTCATTCATACCTTTTCTATATATATATATATATATATATATATATATATATATATATATATATATATATATATATATATATATATATATATATATATATATATATATATATATATATATATATATATATATATATATATATATATATATATATATCAATATATATATATATATATATATATATATATATATATATATATATATATATATATATATATATATATATATATATATATATATATATATATATATATATATATATATATATATATATATATATATATATATATATATATATATATATATATATATATATATATATATATATATATATATATATATATATATATATATATATATATATATATATATATATATATATATATATATATATATATATATATATATATATATATATATATATATATATATATATATATATATATATATATATATATATATATATATATATATATATATATATATATATATATATATATATATATATATATATATATATATATATATATATATATATATATATATATATATATATATATATATATATATATATATATATATATATATATATATATATATATATATATATATATATATATATATATATATATATATATATATATATATATATATATATATATATATATATATATATATATATATATATATATATATATATATATATATATATATATATATATATATATATATATATATATATATATATATATATATATATATATATATATATATATATATATATATATATATATATATATATATATATATATATATATATATATATATATATATATATATATATATATATATATATATATATATATATATATATATATATATATATATATATATATATATATATATATATATATATATATATATATATATATATATATATATATATATATATATATATATATATATATATATATATATATATATATATATATATATATATATATATATATATATATATATATATGTATATATATATATATATATATATATATATATATATATATATATATATATATATATATATATATATATATATATATATATATATATATATATATATATATATATATATATATATATATACAATATATATATATATATATATATATATATATATATATATATATATATATATATATATATATATATATATATATATATATATATATATATATATATATATATATATATATATATATATATATATATATATATATATATATATATATATATATATATATATATATATATATATATATATATATATATATATATATATATATATATATATATATATATATATATATATATATATATATATATATATATATATATATATATATATATATATATATATATATATATATATATATATATATATATATATATATATATATATATATATATATATATATATATATATATATATATATATATATATATATATATATATATATATATATATATATATATATATATATATATATATATATATATATATATATATATATATATATATATATATATATATATATATATATATATATATATATATATATATATATATATATATATATATATATATATATATATATATATATATATATATATATATATATATATATATATATATATATATATATATATATATATATATATATATATATATATATATATATATATATATATATATATATATATATATATATATATATATATATATATATATATATATATATATATATATATATATATATATATATATATATATATATATATATATATATATATATATATATATATATATATATATATATATATATATATATATATATATATATATATATATATATATATATATATATATATATATATATATATATATATATATATATATATATATATATATATATATATATATATATATATATATATATATATATATATATATATATATATATATATATATATATATATATATATATATATATATATATATATATATATATATATATATATATATATATATATATATATATATATATATATATATATATATATATATATGTATATATATATATATATATATATATATATATATATATATATATATATATATATATATATATATATATATAT
>NC_091592.1:4792631-4795131 GCF_042767895.1 Penaeus vannamei | reverse complement strand
ATGTCTATTGAAGATGAATATTCATTTAAATTTGGTTTTTCTTTCCAAATCCATAGACTTTCTAAAATGATTAGATCAAAGTCAAAAGGGGAGGAGTCTAGGATTTCAAAATTCTCTGATGAGAAAGAATGGTTTTTTGCTTCACAGTGGCTTCTAATTGAAGATTTATTTGGTCTAGTTAGCTTGTAATTAGTATTCCTAAATGAGAAACCTTTATGTTCTTCAATTCTCATGAAGAGGTTACGGGAAGTCTTCCCAATATAAGTAGCATCGCAGCTACTACACGTGAATTTATATACTATTGAAGAGCGTAAAGGTTTCGGTACTTTATCTTTAAATTTAAATAAGTTACCTAATGAGAGGGAGGTTGTATATACTACTTTAAGAGTAACAGTTGAGTAGTGAGTTTTAATTAGATTTGATAATTTTCTTTCTAGACAGTGGCTAATAGTTCCAAGATAAGGTAGTTTCATATAAATTACATCCTTAGAGACAGTCAATGTGGGTTCTACAGGGACCAAAAGTCTATTGAGAGTTGTCCTTATGTTCTTTTCAATAAAATTAATTGGGAACATGTTCAATCTTAGAATATTTGTGATAAAGTCAATTTCCTTAATGAAGATAAAATAATCCTTGGAAATTTTGAATGCTCTGAAAATCAGCGTAGAAATTAAATTCCCCTTATATTTGATAGGTATATAAGAATTAAATTTAGTTGTTAGACCCGTGTAAGTTGGTTTTCTATAGACTGAGGAGACAAAAGAATTCATATCCCTAGAAATATCAATATCCAAAAAGGGAAGGTGTCCATTCTGTTCAATTTCACAAGTGAATTTAATGTTAGGATGTTGATTATTAAGGTATTCCAAGAATTTGTTAACTTCATCTTCGGATTTGAATAACAATAAAGTATCATCAACATATCTGAAATAATGTTTGGGTTTAAATTCTATAGGGCAATTTTTAAGCCATTTACTTTCATTATAACACATGAAAATGTTTGCTAAAGTAGGTCCTAAAGGGCTTCCCTTTTGCAACCCCTTCAATTTGTTTGTACAAAGTTCCATTAAACCAAAACATTATATCCTTTGTGGCAATATCCAAAAGTTTTTTAAAATACATTCTATTAAATCCCAAAACTTTATCAGATTTTTCAAACAAAGAGTTCATAATGATGTCTATGGTTTCGTCTAGAGGGACATTAGTGAACAAATTAGTGACGTCAAAACTAGCTAGGACATATTCATTTGCATGTGGGATCTCAATTAATTTTTGAACAAAGGTGAAGGTGTTCTGTATGGTATATTGATTCAGAGTGAGGCGTCTTAGAATGGGAATGAAAAATTTTGAAACATTATAATTAATGGTTCCCAATGCTGAAAGGATGGGTCTGACGGGTAAGTTTGCTTTATGAATTTTGGGTAAACCATATAAAATTCCAGGTCTTGAGCCAGAAGTAAAGAGGGAAGAGTAAGTAGACTCGTTAATAACCTCTTCTTTTTTTAATTTCCTTAGAAAAGAATTAAGCTTATCCTCATTTTTGATAATAAGTGATTCAGGTTTGTCAGGAATTTGGGAGAATTTTGTTTTATCTTTAAGAATGTCATCAACTTTTTTAACATAATCTGATCTATTCATTAAAACAACACCTTGACCTTTGTCTGGTTTGGTAATAATTACATCAGGGTTCTTAGACAAGTCTTTAAGGGTTTTGAAGTCATTAGTTGATAACCCATCTTGAGTAATTTCCTTTTTATAAGTATAAAAAGTGGAAAAGGCCAAATTCTTAATACATGATTTAATGTGATTATTGACATTTGGAAATTTATTTGTTGGTTTGTGAGTGTAAAGTGACCTAAGTAATTTGCCACAAAGGATATAATGTTTTGGTTTAATGGAACTTTGTACAAACAAATTGAAGGGGTTGCAATGGGAAGCCCTTTAGGACCTACTTTAGCAAACATTTTCATGTGTTATAATGAAAGTAAATGGCTTAAAAATTGCCCTATAGAATTTAAACCCAAACATTATTTCAGATATGTTGATGATACTTTATTGTTATTCAAATCCGAAGATGAAGTTAACAAATTCTTGGAATACCTTAATAATCAACATCCTAACATTAAATTCACTTGTGAAATTGAACAGAATGGACACCTTCCCTTTTTGGATATTGATATTTCTAGGGATATGAATTCTTTTGTCTCCTCAGTCTATAGAAAACCAACTTACACGGGTCTAACAACTAAATTTAATTCTTATATACCTATCAAATATAAGGGGAATTTAATTTCTACGCTGATTTTCAGAGCATTCAAAATTTCCAAGGATTATTTTATCTTCATTAAGGAAATTGACTTTATCACAAATATTCTAAGATTGAACATGTTCCCAATTAATTTTATTGAAAAGAACATAAGGACAACTCTCAATAGACTTTTGGTCCCTGTAGAACCCACATTGACTGTCTCTAAGGATGTAATTTATATGAAACTACCTT
>NC_091592.1:4740654-4743154 GCF_042767895.1 Penaeus vannamei | reverse complement strand
TATATCACACACACACACAGAAGCAATCTGAAGGAAAATTATCAATAAAAGGTGGGGATTCTTAAGGATGTCTGTCGACAGGTGAAGGAAAAAAGGTACGGGATTCGGCAAAGCGGGGACAGTAGGATATGGGGGACAGAGAGAAGGACATTGCATGAGGGCATGGGTTTAAAGGGGAATGTGACATGAGGGGGAGGATTCGGGTGAGGCCTGTTCGTAGGCGGGCAAAACGTCTGTTTTGATGGTATGGACCTGACCAAAAGGGATTGCCATCGGTTAAAAAGGAAGTGGAGGTATTAATCGGTGGATGGGAGGAGTGAAAGGGGGGTTTGGTGCCTTGTGGGCAGGGCAGCAGATCGTTCGTTGCCGGGAATCCCGACATAGCTGGGAAAAATTTCAATGCTTTCGTCGTGTAGACAGAATAGCTGGTCGTATTTTATGGGCTATAGGGTTAAAAGGGGGATGGATTGTACGAGTGATATTTTACTTTCGGTAAGTCCCGAAGGATGAAGAGATGGAAGATATGCGTTGTAGAGCAAAGAGGTCTGATTTTGCCCCATTCTCTTCATTTGGGGTTGATCCTCTTTGTATTGCCCTGTCTGCGTTTCACTTTTTACTTTCGTTTCTTTATTTTTCCTTCCCGCTGTTTTAGTTGTATAACTCCATTTGGGTTTGTTGAGGAAGAAAAGGGGAAAGTCACTTTAAAATATTTGGATATAGCATATGTTCTGTTGTGGACGCTGATTCATGTGGAAGGGAAAACTGTATGTCTGAGTGGGAAAGCCTATGGCAAAAGCAACCTGAGCTGGATTTAGCCCGTCAGTGTAGATATGAGTGCTAGAGGAGGACGAATATGAGCGAAATGTGGAAGGATAGAAGGTGGACTTGTTTGGTTTTGGTAGATCGGGGGGAAAATGAGGGCAAATTAAGGGGGGTACTAGCCAGGAGGAAAGTTTGGGTAGAAAGGAAGAATTGGGAGAAAGGGAAACGGGAAAAGACCATGAATGGGGAAAAGGGGAAAGGTAAACGTGGAGGGAAAATACGAAGAAGTGGTTGGGGGAGAGTGAAAATTGGTGGAAGCAGCATGTTTTCTTAGGGACAAAAGAGCGCGGCGTGGGGGGAAGGGGAGGGGGGGGAGGGAAAAAGGGAAAGGAAAGGGGGAAAAGGAAGGAAGGAGAGAGAGAGAGAGAGAGAGAGAGAGAGAGAGAGAGAGAGAGAGAGAGAGAGAGAGGGGGGGGGGGGGGGGCGAGAGAGAACGAGAAAGAGAGAGAGAGAGAGAGAGAGAGAGAGAGAGAGAGAGAGAGAGAGAGAGAGAGAGAGAGAGAGAGAGAGAGAGAGAGAGAGAAAAAGGGGAGGGGAAAAAGGGGAAAAGGGGGGGAAGGGGGAAGGGGGAGGGAGAGGGAAGAGAGAGAGAGAGAGAGAGAGAGAGAGAGAGAGAGAGAGAGAGAGAGAGAGAGAGAGAGAGAGAGAGAGAGCAAATAAAAAAAAAACCAGCAACAAACCTTAGTAAAAAAAAATGGGGGCGAAAAAAACCATGATGGCTGTCCTGATTCAACATATGGGGCTCAACGGGAAAGGGGTCAAAGCCCCAAAGGGGTAAAGAGACCGCAATGGTGGATAGGATAAAGGGAGAGAGAAAAGGCAAAAAAATATATGTAGAACATAGTCAAGGGTGGAGGGGTTAGGGAAATTTGGAGATGGAGTTTTTTTGGGTCTGACCCCCAGGAGAGGGGGGAGGTTTTAATGGGGGCGATAGCCGCCCCTTAAAAGAAAGGATTTGACCCCGCCAAGATAATTTTGGGGAGTAAAAAGCAGAAGAGGAAAATCGCCCCGGGGGTCGGTCAGAGTTTAAAAAAAAATGTTTCCGCGTATTCCGTCGAGATATAGCTGTTGTAGTATATGGTGCCCCCAAAAGGAGTATCATACGCGGGCTTTGCTACAGTCCCCCCTCTGCTTTCCCCCACCCAATCCTCCCAAACCCCTTTTGGGGATTTTCCTTTTACAGAAAATTCCCATCCCCCCTTTCCCCTGTTTTTTTTTTAAGCCCCTTTTTGTTCCCTTGCTAGCACAGTGCATTATCTTAATTATAGATGCGATGGCAACATACTAAACCCCGTTACTTTTCCCTTCATATAGTGCTATATGACAGATAGGCACTTTTAGTTTTCCCCCCCCCCTTTTGCCCGTTGTTGTCGTGGGCCCAGGAGACAGACTGAGACCCGATGGGGGAGACCCCCGCCCCGCCTTGGATCTCAGCCTCGCCCAGCTGATGTTGCCGGTCTTTTCCCTTCTTTTTTCTTATTCTTTAATCTAACCTTCGCATTCATTCTTCCTTTTTTCTCATTCCTTTCCCTAGCCTTTTTATTTCCCCTATTTTATCCTATCATTTTTTTCTTCTCCACTCCCCTTTAACCCAGGGTCAAAACATTTTACCCCTCCCTCCTCTCGCATACGTCCAAACCCCATCCTGAATCATCTCCATAAACTCAACCCTTAGATG
>NC_091592.1:4730654-4735654 GCF_042767895.1 Penaeus vannamei | reverse complement strand
ACTGCATTTCACCCTAGCAAACTAACAGTGAACTATTGGGTGTTGCAACAAAAAATATAGTGACAGATCAAAAATAAAATAAATAGAATATAAACATTTAGCATAATTGTATCAAATGTGAGTTTTTAAAATAGGGTTATCATCTTTAATTTAGCCAAATACACTTCAGATTCCACTGCTCACCCGAGTCCCAGGGGTTTTGAAAAAAAGTTTTTTAAAAAAACTTTAAATTTTTTTTATAACTGGGGGGAAACCTTTTAAGAACTTATTCGCTTAATAATTCCATTTCCATTTTAAAAAATTTACTCATAACTTCTTTGAAATCTTAAAATATTTGTATATCACAATATCTATCAGTGTTGCCCAAACTTTTTCACCTTTTAACCCTTAATTACCTTCTTGTCTTTATGCCCCCCCCCCATGTCCAGCTGGCTAAACAAATGTTTTATTTAGGATAATCAAAAAAATATAATTAAAAAAAATTGCTCTCAGGCCAGTTGGACACAATGTTTTGACCGTTTGGAACCCTATCATCTTTCCGGGACTAGTTGTCCATCTCATCCAACTTGCCCCCCTGCAAACCTGGATGAGCAGGACGAGATGGTGTCACAATAGCTTTGTATGTAAACATTGACAGTTGCAGGAAACCCACAAGATATTGATGGGTCATTTTGTACCCTTTATTAGTGTTATAAAAGAATTTTTTTGTGTTTGTCAGGTCCGGGGAAGTTAAATATGCATCAAAAGAGTTACAAAACCTATAATGAAATAAAGGCCCCGGGTATGAAAAAAAAAGTGGATGTTTTTCGGGCCGGTTGCATCCTGGGAAAAAGGGTCTTGGAGGTCCCAAACACACCCCCTTGTCCGGGGGACAAGTTGTCTGGCAGAAGCATTAAGATTTTGTTGCATATCCCCGGGGATCGCGGACCCCAGTTTGGACAACACTGATCTATAACTCTTGGTAATTTTCATATTACGCCCCATAACCATATCAACGTTTTTGGGTTTTGGTTTCCTCTCCTTCCACATTGCAAATATATAGTTTTTATTGCGGGAAAACCCCCGTTGGACAAACTTGGGACCGATAGCAGGGGGGGCATGAAAGGCCCCGGGAAAATGCGGGGTTAAATAGCACTAATAATATAATGCACATGAAAATAACTATGGTTATTCACATAACTTTCCCTCAGGGGGGGTGCGGCCCCCCACCCCCCGGGGGGGGCTGCCGCCCCCCAACCCCGCCCAAACATAACCTCCACCACGTGGTTAGGGGTTACAAATCGTCGCGATTCGGACGGCGGGGGGGAATATTACAATTACCTCATAAGATTCCCCCCACTGAATTAGCATTTTAAACCCTTGGGCATAGCGAAATTGTATATAGAGACGATTGTAGTATAATCAGGATAAAAAGTTGGCCCGCCTGGTCGGCGGGTTTTGCCCCCTTTTTTTGATGTTACACCGATGGACTAAAGGGGTCAGTTTCCCGTCCACTAGAATAACGACATCTGTATTCCTAACCGAAATAACCGTCGCGATGGCCGAGGTTGAGGGTGCTAGTATTCGGAGAGGGTTTTTCTGCGCAAAATTGCAACTAGCCAGGAAAAATGCTAGAGAGGGTTTTCCCCCGGCCTCCTCCGGCGGGAGAAAGCCTGTGGAGGGGGGCAGCCAGCACGCCGGGACCCCCCTTCACTTTTTTGCAAAGGAGCACCCCCCCCTCTAATTAGCGGCATTAATCAATCAGGTTAGTACCTTAAAAATCCTAGGTTATTGTAGGTTATTGGCCCCCGCATTTGTTGGTTTCGCTCTATCCTCCCGGAATACATGGTGGAGGTTTTGTTTCCTAAAAGGAAATTTCGGCAGCCCTCCCCGGGGGAGGGTGGGGCACAGCCACCTGCAATGGAAAGTCATGTAAAAAAATCATGATTATTTTCACTGTGAGGTTATATTATTAGGGAAATTTTTATATAAGTCCGCCGCTCCGACATCGTCCCCCCCGATATCGGGCCCAAAAGTTTATCGCTAACAAGGGGTTTCCGCGCAATAAAACCTACATATTTGCATTGTATAAAGTGAGAGGAATCCAACGATACCAAAATCGTGATATCGGTTATGCGGAGTAATAGGGGAAAAATTTCCATTTTATATCCAAAATTTGATACTTCCTCTACATAAATTTTAATATGAAAAAAGGGAATTTTTGAACTACATAAAATACACTAGCCATGAAAAAAACCCGACCTACCTACGTTTGTATTTTTTACATGTTATCTTTACCTGGCTTAAATATTTAACTATTTTCTGGGTTTTTATGTCTTTTCATCACCAATAATAATTTATCAAAAAATATCAATAATAAGTAAATTCTGTATATTTTGATATGTAGAACTCTCAAATTTTGCAGTTAAGATGTAGATATATGATGGTGAATTTAACTATGGGCTAAATAAATTTCAAATGTTAAGTCCAAAATCTATACCATAGGGAATTGTATTAATCCATGGTACAACCATTAACTTAGATTAATAAACATTAAATATTCTTTGTAGAATATTTTTTGTATTTTGAAATAAAGGGGAAAACAAAGCCAAAAAGGGAATATATCATGGGCCAGCGCTCGCTACACCACCGATGTCAACAAACATTGGTCAACATTTGAAAAAATAAAGCGATTTTGACAGTTGAAAGGGGGAAAATTTTCACCTGTTTAGTTAATGGTGATGTTCTAAGAAGAAGTTTATGAAAAACCTGATATTGATGTTTATAAATTTTGAAGGACTTACACAAGGTATTTATTTACTGTTATCATATAATACCAGCAAAATGAGTACCTAACAATTTAAAACGGATGATTTACCTTATTTAGATTTGTAGATTACGTTTAAAACCAGATGAATGAAACGACAGTTTTATTACAAACATACTTATATGATAAATTCATTTAGTATGATAATATGTACAATAATGGATTTTTATATTAGGTGAACATTTTGTCTTTTTTTCTCAGATTGATATTTGTGTACTGTATCATAGTATGGTGTATAAAATAGTAAGGAAAAATTAAACAATTATTTGTTGGTATTACAAAAGACAATTTTTTTTTTTCCCTACTGTATGTTCTCTTATTACAATCCCATACTTTAATCATGATTTCATATATCACTATATTTACATTCCCCAAATTATCAGTCCAACATTACATCCCGTAAAAATTTAAAATATTTTACAAGTGAATATTTTAAAGACATCCATCCCCTTTTAGACCTGACAGATAGATCCAACTATTATAATTACCAGAAGTAGTTCCAAAAAGTCATTGCAGGTATCCTCTAAGATTCATGAGCATTTACTATAATTTGTCTAACTATATTTCTCCTTTTTTAGAAAACTTGACATTTGTCCAGTGAAGACCCAGACTCGGGCCAGGTACCGGTGATGGGGCAGGGAAAAATGGCAGAGGCAAAGAGATGGGTCAGGTCAACCACCCCACCACAGCAGAGAAGGGGGTCGATAGAAGTCGGGGAGAAAGATTTCAACAGGTGAGAGAGGATTCATTTTTATTTGATTGTATGATATTACGTTCCATGCAATCTTTTCTTGATATAAAGAAGAATAGGAAATTTTGTTTTTTTTTTTTTTTTAAGACAAATAAGGAAAAGTAATTATATGTCTTTTGTTAGCCTTCAGTGTTGACTTGGATAAGAATGTTATTTTCCCATTTTTCTATACCCTTTATAAAATAGTTGTCATGTATAATTCAGTAAACTTAAATATGGATATTTTATTACAGATATATTGACTTTATGTTTTAAAGAAATCTTTTTTTTACCTCAGAATCCTGATAAATGACATTATCTTTCAGAAAGGAAAAATTAAAATAACAGAACTTGTAGAGAGACCATTACGACCAAGGGTATCCGACTTATCCTCACCCTAACAGCTTGGATGACCATTTCCCAGGTGATTCATTTTAATCCAAATAAACATTAATGCATACCCCTCTAGAAATTTTTTAAGACCACCGTGACACTGATCAATTTGATTTTTAACCCCCTTTCCCGCTGGGGCATTTTTTGTCATGCCATGAAAGTGCCATTTCACAAGTGGCATGTATGTCATGTCATGTTGAGATGGGGTTTCTAGGTGGTATGTATGTGGGGTTTTAGCTGAGAAGGACATTCTCACAGGTGACATGTATGTCAGTCATGCTGAAGGTTTCACAGGTGACATGTATGTCATTTGTGTGAAGGATCATCTCACAGGTGACATGTATGTCATGTCGTGCTGAAGGATCATCTCACAGGTGACATGTATGTCATGTCGTGCTGAGAAGGATATCTCACAGGTGGCATGTATGTCATGCTGGAAGAGCCATTTACAGGTGGCATGTAGGGCATGCTAAAAAATGCCATTTCACTAATCACATATTTCATGTCATTAGAATTTGCCCATTCCCGTTATGGCCCCTTTTTTGAATGTGGTGGCTGGATGCTTTTGCAGAAATCGAGGCTAAAAACATAATTTTAAAAAGATCCATACTGTAACAGTGACATAGACTACATTGATTAAATTTGAAAATCTACATTATAATATTTATAAAGATTACCCTGATAAATTTGAAGAAAGGAAAACTAGAAATAATAATAACATCATTATCATTGTCATTATAATTATTATAATTGTCATTATTATTTTAAGATCATCATTTTTGCTATTATCATTATATAAATATAATGATAAAAATAACAATAATAATTAACATATAATTATTATAACTGCAATTGATGATAATGATAATGATAATTCATGATGATAATGACTATAATGATAATAATCATAAAAATGATGATCATGATGATAAAAAAAAACATTCGTCCCTTTATAATGAAATCAAGGCCGAAGTAATAAAATAAAAAAGAAAAAAAAGCAAAATCTACTATTACAGCCTTTTTAGAGGCGCAAAAAAAAAATTTTTCTTTTTAATGGTAATTATGAGGGTT
>NC_091592.1:4683843-4686343 GCF_042767895.1 Penaeus vannamei | reverse complement strand
AAGATTCAGCAAGAAATGAAAGACTAAAAACAGAAGTAAAAGCAATAAAACAGTAAAAGCAGAAGTGAAAGACGTAAAACACAGATAAAGGACACGTAAAAGAAGTAAAATACAATAAAATAATGGGCATTGGATTAAAACAACATAAAACTCACTGAAACCTTCATCAAAAGAGATAAATAAAATCAAATGAACTTAGCAGTGAATGGAATGCTTCCTAGAAGAGGCTCAGCAATGAAAAACATGTGAAACGTGACAACATGACAGCTACTGAATACTGGTATACTTGGGAAACGTAATATTTAAGTAACCAATGCCTTATTGATTCACGAACATTAACGTCCAGCATAAATAATACCTAGGCAAGTAACAGGAATGGGCTGGTACAACCTTTGGTGATGTTCAGCAGCGAAGAGGGTAATCCAAAACACACAGAATTCCAGTTGACAGTGTTTATTGTCATGGGGCGCGGGCAGTCAGAGACTCGTGACGTCACAAGAAAACGAATCATTTCCAGAAAAAAAATTACAAATAAAATCCAATTCAATCAGAATACATGATAAAACATAAGATACTAAAATATACACATAAAAACAAACTAAAACACCATAAGAATACCAAATAAGAAAAGATATACGTACATCAATAAAAATCAAACTAAAACATACATAAAGACAAAAAGGACTCCAGTAATAAATAAAAATACAAGGGAATGATATAAAACGACAAAATAAGTATTTAAAACTAATGACAGAAGAGTTAAAATAAAACTTAAAAAATGACTTGGCAGAAAATGACGTGTCATGTCACTGACACCGCGAAATAAGTTAATTCACTACAAAACTAAAATTAGGGCTCAGGGATAAAACGAGAATCTTAAAACACAAAATAAATATATCAAACAAAAAAAGAACTAGTAAAAATTAACAGAAGGTGGTAATTAAAACAATTAAAAGCGGGCAACAGAAAACGGGCACAGGGGTGACCAAAGCAGTCCCACGCAGGGGAAAACCTGGCGCCGTACAAAGTTAAGTGCGAGTGTAACTGGAGTGTGTCGCCCTCTCCTCTGGACTGCAGACCACACTCCACAATCCTCCCATGCCTTGGGTCGGAGTGGTCAGCGGAGACAGGATCTGAAACAAAACCAAAGGGTAGGCCTGAGCCCTGTTACTTGCCTTTACAAAGGTGGGTGTGCGCCCAGCTGAGACGTGTCAGTCGTAACCAACTGGAGCACACAAGACAAGAGTTATATATTCACAGAAATAAACCAATAAGAATACTACTGGATCTCGGCAGCTCCATACACGGCGATTGTGACTTAGGACGGAAGCTTAGTGTGCTCGGCCACATCACAATCACCCAACATCTGGACAATAAGATTTGAGCAATATTAATAAGGACAAACAGACAAATATCATGGTTACAAAACACTCCTGATCAGCATGTCAGCGGCTTCACAGACGGCGATGGCGATTGAGGGCGGAAGTTCAGCATGTTCGACCTCAGCATCACTATCACCAAAATCCTCGGACCAACATGGAGCGTCTCTGTAATCATCCCAGAAGAAACCGTCATCCTCACGCTCGAAGTCACCAAATGCATCATTGTTGATAGCCAGGACATCGGCCTCGACAGAACTCTTACTGCTCCTGGTCCTGGCGACGTCATAATCGTCCTGGCTGTCGTTAAGAAAGTCTGTTATGAGTGGATGTGTCTGAGCAAAGGATATCGTATCCTCCCGATGCTCAGTCATTCGGTAGTCGGATTTGACAGGGCATTTGTCCGACCTGGCAAAGACTACCTGGCTTGGGTCAGTACAGCAAGTTGCCTCCACTGGTGCCACGGTGCCTAATCGCGTCCCACCATGGAGTGTCAGGGTCCTTGAAGACGTGTTAATTGCCCACACAGAGCAACGACGATCCTTGGCTGTCAGAATAGAAGGCAGCAGAGTGAGTGTTCGAGCTGTTACAGGCGTTAGCACGACAACACCGTCTGCGGGACCTGCTCGAGCGATACAGCCATCCAAGAAGCATCCTGTCTGTGGAGGAATCTTCGTCAGATGAGCAAGATGCACAGCAGCTCCTGTTTGGTGCTTAGGGTTACGTCCTGGGACGGCAGGCGAATCATCTCTGGGTGCTGCTGGGTGTCGTTCTGACGATCCTGCAGCATTCACTACTGCAAGGGATGAAATTGGTGCCTTTGGCTTTATACCAAAAGCCGTTACTCCCTGCTGCATCTTTGCCAGTGGGGCTGGGAGCTCTGCCATACTGGCTAACTGGAAAGGGATACTCCCAGGCGAGGTGTCCTGGTCTGCGGCAATTAAAACACATACGCCGCCTAAGCTGCTTCTGGACTTTCTTCGAGTGGGCTGCTGTTGCTCGGCACTCAGAAGTGTTGTGGGTAATGCTCCTGTGGTGCGCACACCATCGACGATGCACTGGAGCAGTTCGTAGGGGTGACTTTTCTATTGCAGAACTGGCGTAGAAGTCTCTTGCTCGAG
>NC_091592.1:4568031-4573031 GCF_042767895.1 Penaeus vannamei | reverse complement strand
AGTCTCGCTCGGTATGTATGTCCCCTGATCGTGATGTTTTACATATCAGTTACGATGTTTTATATATATATATATATATATATATATATATATATATATATATATATATATATATATATATATATATATATATAATATTTTTATTTTAAAATATAAAATATATAATAATATATATATATATATATATATATATATAAATATATATATATATTTTTTATATATTTTTTTTTTTTTCTTTTTCTTTTTTCTTTTTTTTTCTTTTTTTCTTTTTTCTTTTTTTCTTTTTTCTTTTTCTTTTTTTTCTTTTTTTTCTTTTTTTATTTTTTTTTTTTTCTTTTTTTTCTTTTTTTTTTTTTCTTTTTTTTTTTTTTCTTTCTTTTTCTTTTTTTTCTTTTCTTTTTTTTTTCCCTTTCTTTCTTTTTTTTTTCCCTTTTTTTTTTCCTTCATTTCTTTCTTTTTTTTTCTTTCTTTCTTTCTTTTTTTTTTCTTTTCTTCTTTTTTTGTTTTTCCTAATAATCGTCCTTTTTTATTCGCCTTCCCCCCTTTTTGGGGAATAAAATTAATTATATAATTAAATAAAACCTTAATAATTATTTTTCCTTAATTTTTTCAAAAACCCCGGGGTATTCATAATCAACGATTAGATTGAAATTTTTCAATTTTAAAAACACAATTGAAATTAGTTTTGTTTTTGTATTTAATTTTCTGATCATGGAAAAAGATTAAATTTTCTCTTCATATGATTATTGGCCTTAATTGTTTCCCAAAGGGTTTCGGTCTCATAATTATCAAAAACATGCACGTACTTTATATATATATATATATATATATATATATATATATATATATATATATATATATATATATATATAAAAATATATATATATATTCGTAATTGGGTATGATGATAAAAAAAAAAAAGATGATAAAGAGACAAAGAAGACAAAAAAATGAAAAAAAGAGAGGGGGACTGATTTTTTATTTTATTCTATTTTTTTTTTTTTTTTGTATAAAATATTAAAATATATATACATATGAAATTTTTTATACATATACATATAGATACATATATATATATATATATATATATATATATATATATATAAAATAGATACAAAATATATAGACATATAGAAAGGGATATATATACAAAAACATATATATACACAATTTTTAACCCCGGTTTTTTTTTTTTTGTTGTTGTTTTTGTTGTTGTTGTTATTTTGTTTTGTTTTTTAGAAAGAAGGAGTTTCATTGGATTCAGGCTGGAATGGATGATTCCCAGCCTTGATGTGGGCGTGACTCGGAAGGCCCACCTCGGAGAAAGTTTTCCGGCCGATCGCTTAAACACTTTTTCACACAATTCTGTACACGTAAATAAACGTTGCGATACCCCGAATGCAAATACAAAGAATATATGCAGATGCCCCCTCTCTCTCTGTCTGGCTGTCTGGCTGTCTGTCTGTCTGTCTGTTTCTGTTGTCTGTCTCTCTTTTTCCTCTCTTTTTCCCCTCTCTCTCCCTCCCCCCCTTCCCCCCCTCTTCCCTCCCCTTTCCCCCCCCCCCCTCCCTCCTTCCTCCTCCTCCCTCCCCCCCCCCCTTCTCTCTCTCTTCTTCTTTTCTCTCTCTCTCTCTCTTCTTCCTCTCTCTCTCTCTCTCTCCTCCCCCCTTTTCCCCCCCTCCCTTTCCCCCCCTCCCCCCCTCCCCTTTTCCTTTCCCTTTCCCCCCTCCCTCCCTCCCTCCTCCCCTCCCTCCCTCCTCCCCCCCCCTCCCTCCCCCCCCTTCCTCCCTCCCCCACCTTTCCCCCCTTTTCAATCTTCTTTTCTCTCCCTTTCCTTTCTTTTCTCTCTCTTCCCACACTCCCATTACCAACATAGAATAAAACAATACACAATTATAACCTAATTACCCCTTTATCCCACAATAAACAATTATTCTTATTATTCACAAAACCCTATCGACAACCCCCACAACCACGCCCACAACCTCCCAAAACCCCCAAACCCCAAAACCCACCCAACCTCTCAAAACCGCCCAAAACCTCTCAAAACCTCCCACCCCCTACCCCCCCCTCCCAAACCCTCCCAATCACCCCCCAAAAAATCCCACTCTTGCCCAAAACCCTCCCCCCCCCCTCCCACAACCCCCTCACAACGCCAAAACCCCCAAAACCGCCCAAAACCCCCCCAAAACCGCCCACAACCCCCCAAAACCCCCCCCCAACCCTCAAAACCCCCCAACCTCCCCACACCCCCAACCCTCAAAACCGCCCCAAAACCTCCCACAACCCCACAACCTCCCACAACTTCCCACAACCCCCCCAAACACCCAAAACCCTTTCCAAAACCCTCCCAAAACCCCTCCAACCCTCCCGCCCCAACCCCCCACCCCCCCACAACCCCCAAAACCCCCACAACCCCACAACCTCCCACAACCCCACAACCTCCCACAACTCCCAAAACCTTTCCAAAACCCTCCCACAACCCCTAAACCCCCTCACAACCGCCCACAACCTCCCCCAACCCCCCACCCCCCCACAACTTCCCAAAACCTCCCAAACATCCCAAACCTTCCCAACCTCCCCAACCCATCCAACCCCCTAAACCGCCCAAAACCCCCCCAAAACCCCCCAATTCCCCAAAAACCCTCCCCAACCTCCCCAACCCCCCACAGTCCCCCAAAACCCCACACAACCTCCCCCCTTTCCCCAAACCTCCCAAAACCCCCCCAAAACGCCCACCCCGCCCAAAACCCCCACACAACATTCCCCCGCCAAGACGGAACTTTTTTTCCCACCTAAAATCCCTTCCTGCTATTCAATTCTTTTCCAAGGCATTTCTCGCTCCAGTGGGAAAAAAATGTTGCGGGGGACATGCTGTCTTGCAAGGTGGTTCTGCAGTGGGCTTGTTGGGGGTTTTTTTTTCTTTGTTTGTTTTTACTTTTATTTTTTTTTGTTTGTTTCTTTCTTTCTTTTTTTTTTTTCTTTCTTTCTTTCTTTCTTTCTTTCTTTTTTTTTTTTTTTCTTTCTTTTTTTTTATTTTTCTTTCTTTTTTTCTTTCTTTCAAGTTTTTCTTCTTTCTTTCTTTTTTTTTTCTTTCTTTCTTTTATTTTCTTTTTTTTTTCTTTCTTTTTTTTTTTTTTTCTTTCTTTATTTTTCTTTCTTTCTATTTCTTTTTTTCATTCTTTTTTCTTTTTTTTTTATTGATTTGATGTAGATGTTGCGGGAAGCGTCGGGGAAAAGGTAGGGGGAAAAATAGAAGAAAAGAGAGAAGACAGACAGACAGACAGACAGACAGAGAGGCAGAGACAGAGAGAGACAAGGATAGACAAGCAGATAGACAAAGACGAAAAAGAGACATAGACAGATACAGACAGAAAAAAGACATATAGAAGCAAACAGACAGACAGACAGACAGACAGAGAAAGAAAAAAAAAAAAAAAAACAGAAAATAAATAGAGACTTTCAAGACAGACAAATTAACATATAGAAGCAAACAGACAGACAGACAGACAGACAGACAGACAGAAAAAGAAAAAAAAGAAAAAGACAAATAAAATGAAATAAAAAAAACCTCCCCCCCAAAAAAAAAAACTCAAAATAAAATTATCTTTTCCCTTTGCACCACCTATACCTGGTTGCTATTCCAACCATAACCCCCTGTCTGTGTCATTGACGATCGATCCCTGAGCAACACCGGACAGTATTAATGCGGTACGGGTATGGTTGAAAGGGGGGGTGGGGGGAGGTTGGGGGGAAGGGGGGGAGGGATTTGGGGGGGGTTTGGGGGAAGGGGGGTGAAGGGGGTTAAAGAGGTGAAGGGGGGTTGGGGGAAGAGGGGGGATTTGGGGGCGGGGAAGAAATTGGGGTGAATGGGGAAAGGGGGGAGGTTGGGGGGTGGGTGGGGGGATGTGGGGGGGTTGGGGGAAAAGAGGAGGGAGGTGGGTGGAGGGGGATTGGGGGGGAAGGGGATGGGGGGTGGAGGGGAGGGGGGGGGGAGGAAAGGTTGAAAGGGGGGGGGGAGGTTGGGGGAAGAGGGGGTGGAGGGATTTGGGGGGGGTTGGGGGAAATGAAGGGGGGGGGGGAAAGGGGGGTTAAGAGGTGGAGGGAGAGGGTGGGGGGGGAGGTTGGGAAGGGGGATAGGGGGGTTGGGGGAAAGGGGGGGGGAAAAGGGGGGGGTTGGGGAAAGGGGAAGGGGGGAAGGGGAGGGGGGGAGGGGGAGGAGGTAGGGTAAAGGGGGATGGGGAGAGGGAGGTAGGGTGGAGGGTAGGGAGGGAGGTGGGGGGTAAGGGGAGGGGGGAGAGGATGGGAAAGGGTGGAGGGATGGGGGGGTTGGGGAAGGGGGGGAGGGAGATAGGGGGGAGGGAGGATTGGGGGGGGGGAGGAGGATAGGGGGAAAAGGGGGGGTGGATAGGGGGGTAGAAGAGAGGGGGAGATGGTGGCGGGGGGATTGGGGGGATAGGGAAAGGGGGGGGAAATGGTGGAGGGGGGAAAACGGGGGAGGTTATGGGGGAAAGGGGAATTAGAGGAAGAGAGGGAAGAAAAAAAAATAAAGGGTGGAGGAAGAAAGAGGGTGAAGGGAATAGGGGGAGGAGTACCAAGGGGTAAGAATGGGAGAATAATAAAAAGACAGGAAAAAGGAAAAAAAAAAATGGAGAGGGGATAAAAAGGGAAAGGGGGGAAAGGAGAAGAGGAAGGTTAATAGTGGAAGGGGGTGAAAGAACGAGGAAGACAGAGAATAAAACAGAAGGATAGAAGGGATAGAAAATTTGGGAAGGGGGAAAAAGGGGGGAGGGAATGAAGGGGGAAAGGGGGGGAAGGTAAAAAGGGGAAAAAGGGGGGAAAAGAAAAGAAAAAAGGGGGAGGAGGGAAGAGAAAAGGGATAAGTGGAATGAAGCGAAATGGGGAAGAAGAAAGGGAAGAAAAAGAAAGGGGGCAGGGAAGGGGTAGAAATAATGGGCCAAAGAATGGAAAAAAAAAAGGGCAAAGAGGAGGGGAAAGGA
>NC_091592.1:4555531-4558031 GCF_042767895.1 Penaeus vannamei | reverse complement strand
AGAGAGAGACAGACAGACAGACAGAGAGAGAACCGGGGAGGGTTGGGGGAGGGAGGGAGAGAGAGAGAAGAGAGAGAGAAAAACAGAAACAGACAGAAGAAGAGAACCTGGGACCTGGGATTGAGTGAGGGGGGAGGGAGAGAGGAGAGAGAGAGAGAGAGAGAGAAAAAACCTGGGACCGGCATTGGGAGAGAGAGAGAGAGAGACAGACAGACAGACAGAGAGAGAACCGGGGACCTGGATTGAGAGAGAGGACAGCAGACAGACAGAGAGAGAACCTGGGACCTGGGATTGAGAGAGAGAAAAAAACAGACAGACAGACAGAGAGAGAACCTGGGACCTGGCGATTGGTGAGAGAGGGGGGGGGAGAGAGAGAGAGAGAGAGAGAGAGAGAGAGAGAGAACCTGGGACCTGGCGATTGAGAGAGAGAGAGAGAGACAGACAGACAGACAGAGAGAAACCTGGGACCCGATTGAGAGAGAAAATAGACAGACAGGAGAAAAGAGAACCTGGGACCTGGCGATTGAGAGAGAAAAGGGGCAGACAGACAGACAGAGAGGGGAAAACCTGGGACCTTACGATTGAGAGAGAGACAGACAGACAGACAGAGAGAGAGAACGGGCCCTCAGTTGGGAGAGAGAGAAAGCCGTGCTCGACCACGAACTATGCCCTTCCATATAGGTATGTATGTGTGTACGTACGCACACACCATAAATATAATAAAAATTTTTATTCATTTAAAACTCTGTTTTCATTCTCAAGAGTTCCATCATGATATTGATCGGATATTTATCAAATTTTGACAAGAAAATGAGTGAAAAACAGACAAAGGTAAAAAATGAATGAAGTTCCAGAAAGGGGGTCAAGGTCAAGGAATCCTGAAAATGATATGGGTCATTCATGCTTTTGATGAATTGTAATTTTTTAAAATTTTAAATTTTTTATCTAAAAAAAATAACAGGGTTTATAAACCGCATACACATACCCACGGTGGGTTTGTGTGTGAAAATGTTTCCGTGTTTGTCTTTTGGGTGTCTGTGTACTTTGGGTGTGTGCATGTCTTTTTTAACTGTCTATGTAGATGGGTATGTGTGGTATGTATCTTTCTTGCGTTTGTTGTGATTTGGGGGCGTGTCTGTCTTTTGCAACTGTCGGGCGTGAGTATGTAGAGGTCTTTCTATAGTTGTGTAATGATATATGGTATTTCTTTTGTCTGTGTACGTGGGTTTTTTATGTATCTACTCTCCCCAAAAGGAATTCCCGATCTCATCTATAACAAGCTATTTGTTCCATAACAAGCCATTTTCTAGATAATTTGAATAATTATTTGGGTAAATTTTACTGCCCTTTACCTCCCCCCCCCCCTTTCCCTCCTCCTTGTAACCCCTCCCCTACCCCCACTCGTGATATTTTTGGGCTAGAAATCATTTTTATTTATCTATTTTCTTTATTAATTCTTTTTTGAAGATTTTTTGTAGATAGAAATTATAATTTAATTTTTTAATGGTCTGAATAGCTTTGGGGAATATTTAAAAAAATTTTTTGTTATAAAACATACACAGTTATATTTAATTAAATATGTTTTAGTTTTAATTTTGTTTACTGGTCAAAGGCAATTTATTTTAAAAACACATCATGTTGAGCATGGTGTTGTGACCGTTTACAGAATCATTATCTTCATAATTAATGTTAATGTCATTTATTTATCATTAATTAATTTGTGTTTTTATTGTTTTATCGCCATTCTATTATTACTATTATCATTATAATCATTATCATCAACACCATCATCACCATCATTTTTTTTATTACCATTAAAACCCTCATCATTATCTTAATTGTTTCATCACCCCTCATTTTCTTACCCCAAAATTTTCACCATTATCATCAAATTTCCATCAACAAAATCATCACCATCATCCTAATCATCAGCATCACCATCACCATCACTTATCATTATCACCATCATTATCGCAATCACCATCATCACCATAACTATCACCATCATCATTATCATCATCAAACCATCCAAAATTTCTAAAAATTTTTAAAAACTGTCCTCCCCTCCATTTTAAAAATTTTGAAACAATTTTAACGGCCATTTAATTATTTTGTGTTTGGGGGGTGGGGTGTGTGTGTGTTAGTGCGCGTAACGTTTGGGGGGAGGAGTGAATTCGATGTGTGTGTGTATACTTTTTTTTTTTTGTGTGTGTGTGTTGTGTGTGTGTGTGTGTGTGTGTGTGTGTGTGTGTGTGTGTGTGTGTGTGTGTGTTGGGGTGGGGTGGTTTAGGGGGGGGGGGGGGGTGTGTGTATGCTTTTTTTGCGTGTGTGTGTGTGTATGAGTGAGTGTGTCCTTTTCACCGTTAATCCAAAATTGCAGTTTTCCATTTACGGTTCTTCGATTTTTTAAGTCATGGAAAGTGTTCATCAGAAGTTTTATTACCCCCCCCCCCCTACCCCCTCCCCCCACCCTTTGATGCCCCCCCCCCTCCCCCTTCTC
>NC_091592.1:4540531-4550531 GCF_042767895.1 Penaeus vannamei | reverse complement strand
TCATTATTATCTTTATCTGACAAAGAGATGAAAGTGTTAATTGTTTTTTTGTTTTTTTGATCTGTATGTCCCTTTTTTGTCTATCTTTGTCTCTTCGTTTCTCATTGTGTCAGGAGTTTTATCTCTTTTCCTTCTTTTTCTCTGTAAATTTTTTTTTTTTTTTTTCTCTCTCTCTCTCTCTCTCTCTCTCTCTCTCTGTCTCTCTCTCTCTCTCTCTCTCTGTCTGCTTGTCTGTCCGCCTATCTATCTGTCTGCTATTTTTCTCTCTCTCTCTCTCTCTCTCTCTCTCTCTCTCTCTCTCTCTCTCTCTCTCTCTCTCTCTCTCTCTCTTCTCTCTCTCTCTCTCTTTTCTTTTTTTCTCTCTCTCCTCTCTCTCTTTTTACTATCTATTTTTTTCCCCCTTTTCTCTCTCTCTCTCTCTCTCTCTCTCTCTCTCTCTCTCTCTCTCTCTCTCTCTCTCTCCCCCCTTTTCCTTCCCTCCCCCTTTCTCTCCCTCCCTCCCCCCCTTCCCTCCCTCTCTCCTTCCTTTTCTCCCTCTTCCTCCACCAACATCACCATCTTCCTCCCCTTCCCCGAACATCACCCAAACCTCATCAAACCTCATCATTTCCCAAAAAATTCCAAAACCAAAAAACCGCCATCATACCCAACCCCTTCCCCTCATGCACTGGTGGCCCTTCCTCGACGTGACCGCGTTTCCTGTCCCTGCGTCATCGAGAAGCCATAACAAACACCTGCTGAGACTCACCTGATGACGTCCTGCGCGGGGAAAGCCTCGGGCGTTACGTCATCGTCTCGATCGAAGGTTTTTTTTTTGGGGCTGTTTTTTGTTGATTTGTTGTTGTTGTTGTTGTTTTTGTTGTTGTATATGGGTATTTGATATTTTGTTGTTGTTGTTGTTTTGGTGTATTTGATTTTTTTTTTTGTTTTTTTTTTGTTGTGTTGTGTTGTATTTTCGTTTTTGTTGTTGGTGTATAAAGGGGTTTTTTGATTTTTTGGTTTTGTTTGGAAATTTTGTTTGTTGTTGTTGTTGTTGTATATGGTGTTTTATTGTTGTGTTGTATTTTCGGTTTTTTTTGTTGTTGATGTTGTTGTTGTTGTATATGGTGTATTTGATTTTGTTGTTGTTGTTCTGTGTTGTATTTTCGTTTTTTTTGTTGTTGATATGGTGTATGTGATTTTTTTTTGTGATGTGTTGTATTTTCGTTGTTTATTGTTGTTCTTATTGTATATGGTGTTTTTTGTTGTGTTGTAGTTTTGTTTTTTGTTGTTTTTTTTGTTGATGTTGTTGTTGTATATGGTGTATTTGATTTTTTTGTTGTTGTTTTTTGTGTTGTAATTATAGTTTTTGTTGTTGGGTATAAGGTGTTTTGATTCTTTTGTTGTTTTGTGTTGGAACTTGTTGTTTTTTGTTGTTGTTGTTGTTGTTGTATATGTTTTTTTTTTGGGTTTTGTTGTATTTTCGTTTTTTTTGTTGTTGATGATGCTGTTGTTGTATATGGTGTATTTGATTTTTTTTTGTTGTTGTTCTGTTTTGTTTTGTTTTGTTGTTGTTGTATATGCTTATTTGATTTGTTTGTTGTGTGATGTGTTTTTTCGTTGTTTATTGTTGTTCTTATTGTTTTGGTGTTTTTTGTTGTGTTGTTTTTGTTTTTTGTTGTTGTTGTATATGGGGATTTAATTTTGTTGTTGTTATTGTTGTGCTGTGTTGTATTTTCGTTTTGTTGTTGTTGTTGTTGCTGTATATGGTGTATTTGATTTGTTTTTTTTGTGTTGGTTGTATTTTCGCTTTTTTTTTTGATGTTGTGTTGATTTTCGGGTTTGTTCTTCTTTTCTTCTTGTATATGGGTATTTGATTTTTTGGTTTTTGTTGTATTGTATTTTTGTGTTTTTGTTGTTGTTGTGTATTTGATTTTATTTGTTGTGACGGGTTGTTGTTGTATATAGTGTATTTGACTTTTTTGTGTTTGTTGATTTCCGTTTTTTGTTTTGTGTTGTATTTTCGTTTTGTTGTTTTGTATATAGTGTTGTGTTGTGTTTTTTTCGTTTATTTGTTGTTGTTGTATATGGTGTATTTGATTTTTTTTGTTTTCGTGTTGTATTTTTGTTTTATTGTTATTCATTTTTGTGGGTTTTTCTTGTTGTATTTAATATTTCAAATGTTGTATTTGTTGTTTTTTTTCTTGTAATTATTGCATTTGTTGTACTTATTCCCTTTTTCATTGTTGTGTTGTGTTTTTATTTTTTTTGTTGTTGTTGTATATCTGTTAGTTTTTTTTGGGGTGTTATCTTTATTTGTTGTATTTGCTTATTCCTTTTTGTGTCGCTTTGGGTTCTCGCTTTTGTAGTTGTTGTTTTTTTACTTTGTCTTTTTTGTAATTAATTCTTTGTGCCATGTTGTGTTTTTGTTGTTGTTGTTGCTGTTGTATTTGTTCCTCTTTGTGTTGTGTTGTTTTCGGTTTTCTTTTTTGTAAATTTTTTTTGCATTTGTTGTACTTGTTTTTTTTTTGTGTTATTTTTTCCAATTTGTAGTTGTGGTTGTTCATTTGTTGTGTGTGGTGTCTCTATTTGGTGTGTTTGTTGTACTTTTTTTGGGTTTTTTTTGTTCTTTTTTTTTGTTGTTGTTGTTGTTGTTAATTTGTTAAAATGTTGATACATTTTTTTAAGTATATTTGTCGTACTGTTTTTGTTGTTATTTTGAGTTTGAATCTTTGTATTTGTTGTTATAATAATTACGTTTTTTTTTTTTGTTGGTGGTGTTTTTAAACCCTTTTCTGTGTCTATCTGTCTATTTGTTACACTTATATCTGTTTTTTAAATATTAATGAATTCTTTTATTTTTTTTGTGTTTGTTTTACTTACTCCTACATTCGTGTGTTTTTTTTTTTTTTCTTTTTCCTGTTTGATATACTTATACTTTTTAAAATTCTTTTTTTGTAATTTCTAATACTTTTGTTTTTTTTTTATGAATATTTATCTTTGTGTGTTTGTTTGTTTTTTTTCTGTTCTTTTCTTTTTTTGTCATTTTTGTTTATCCTTATTGTATTCCAAAAAAACTATATTCATCATGACTGCTTAATGTGTGTGTTATCATTATGTTTATTATCTCGAGTGTTATTATCCATTCGTTATCTGTACCGAGTTATCATTTCCTTTTCCCGTTTTGTTTTTGTTTTTGTTTTGTCTTCTTTTCTTTTTTTGTCTTGTTTGTTTGTTTTTCTTTTGATTATTTCATTTCATATTTTTGTTGATTTTTTTTTTTTCTTTGTATATTTTTTTTTTTTTCTTTTCTTTTCTTTTTTTGTTACATCCCAAAAATTTAATTTCCCTTCTTTTTTAAATTTTTTTTCTTTGGCTTGTTATTTTTTCTATTTTTTTTTAATTTGCAACGAAGAAATGTATTTACCACTTATTTTTTCATTATAATTTCTTTTTAACTAAACAAGCTTGTTTATTTTCTCTATTTTTTATTTACAAAAAAAGTTGTATTTACCACTTCTTTTTTCTTTCTTTTTTTAAAATTTTTTTCTTCAAATTACCCCAAACTCAAAAAAAAAAAAAAAAAAAGGAAACTAATCAAAGAACCAGACTTTTTTTTCAGAAAATAAATTTATCTGTTTGAAGGATTTAAAAATTTCAAAAAAATAATAAAAAAAAAACACTTGCTTAATTTTACAAATAAAATATATACACATCAGCGCCACCCGGGGAGGCGCATAGGCAGACCATCAGCCCATCAGAACACATTTTTGGGAAAGGGGGGGGGGGGGGAGGTTGGGGAAATAGGGGTAGGATGGGGATGAGGAGGAGGAGGAGGAGGAGGAGGGAGGGAAGGAAGGGGGAGGGAGGAAGGATAGAGTAATGGGGGGGGGGGGAGGCCCCCGAGGGGGGGGGTAGGGAAGGGGGGGGGGGTAAAGGGGGGGATAGGTTGGGGGAAGGAGGGAGGGAGGGAAGGGGAAAGAGGGGTGGGGGAGAGAGAGAGGGAAAAACAGAAGATCATTTTTTTTTTTAAACTATCAAAAAAAAAAAAAAAAATAAAAACATACAGAAAAAGAAATAAATTTTTATTCCCTTTTTCTTCTTTTATAAGAAGAGATCGAGGACAGGGCGTGGGGGTTGGGGGGGGGGGGGGTGGGGGGAGGGGGGAGATCCGCAGGTAAAAAAAATATATATCTTTTCCTCTCGTTTACCTTCACAAAAATAAGGCTACGGAGTCTTTTTTTTCAATAATTCCTCCCCCACGTCTTTTATATATATATATATAAATACTTCATATCAATAACAACAACAATAACAACAACAGTATCGAGAATTCTTATTTTTTTTTGTTTGTTTGTTCGAAAAACGCCCCTAAAGGGGGGGGGGAAAACCCCTTTTATATATTTGTTTCTTTCTTTCTTTCTTTCTTTTTTTTTTTCTTTCTTCCAAAAAAAAAAATTCTTTATTATCCGGGCGTTCCTGGACAACACAACCGCATGCCTGTCCGAAAACCCCCCACCTCTTCCAACATCTTAATATTTCCCCAAAAAAAAAAAAAAATATATATATATATATATATATATATATATATATATATATATATATATATATATATATATATATATATATTTTTCCCAACACTAGAAAAAACGAAATTTCCAATTTTACCCCTTTCCCCCTTCCACCTTTTAATTTTCCTTTTAAAATTTCCCTTTTTTTCTCTTTCTTTCTTTTTCCCCTTCCTCCTTTTCCTTTGTCTCTCTTCCTCATTCGTCTAAAAACGGGGAAAGGGAGGAAAAGGAAAAAGGAACGGGGAGAATAAATAGAATGAAAGAAAAAGGGGGGGAAAGGGGGGAAAAGAGAGAAGACGGGGGTGGGGGTTGGGGGGGAGTGGGGGGGGGGGGTGGAGAGGGGGGTTGTTTACGTACATCATGAGGGGTTTGTGACGCCTCCAGGGGGTGGGGGACCACGGGGGAGTCTAACGTGGTACCACTACGGTACACTAAACATTGGGGGGGGGGGAGGGGGAGGGGGGTACCAAAGTACCGAGAGGGGAATGGGGGGTGGGGGGGGAGGAAGGAAGGGGGTATCAGAATAAAAAAAAGGGGGAAATGAGGGGGGGGTGATGGAGGAAGGGGGGAAGGGAGACTGAGGGAGGGGGAGGAGGGAAAGGGGGGGGGGGTGGTACCACGGTGGACAAATCGATACCAGAATGCATTAAGAATAGATAACATGGACATGGACATGGTGGGGGAAAGGTATTCTATAAAGGGGGAGGTACCTATGGGGAGGGAAAGGGAGGGGGAAAGGGGACGGGGGAACGGGAGAGGGGAGGGGGGGGGGGGGGGGGAGGAGGGGGGGGGGGGGAAGAAGCCAATTGACGGACAAAATATAAAAAAAAAACACAACAAAAAAAAAATGCATGAATGTCATTTCTATTTTTTTTTGTTTTTGTTTTATCCCCTTTTGGTTTTATGTGCCCGTTTTGGGATCAACGCCCAAAAAAAAAAAAAAAAACAGAAATAAAACATGAAAAATGCTAAAAACTAATTTTAAAAGAAAGAAAAAATAATAATTATATCTATCTTTTCTACAAACTGTATAAAATACCCATCACCAATGACTTCTATGGTATCCAGAAAAAAGGTTTTTGAAAGCTAACAAAAAGCAAAGCGTTGGGGAAAAGGAGAAGAAAAAGGGGAAGAGGAAGAGGAGGAAGAAAGAGAAGAAGCAAAAGAGAAAAAAAGAAATAAAAGAATGAGAAAAAGGGAAGAAGGAAAGAGGGAGAGACACTAGGTAAGTTCTTTTAAATGGAAAAAGGGAAAAAGGGAGGGGATAGATAACCTTCTATACGAAAATACGGGAAAAAAAAGAAAAGAAAAATTAACAACACAAAAAAAATATAGAGAAAGGGGGGTCAAAAAAAAAAGAAAAAAATATACAAAATGAACCAAGGAAAATAAAAGAAGAATAACTAAAAAAACAAAAATTGCAAAAAATTTTTCCATGGGAGATCGGACGAAGAAGAACGTGGAAAAAAAAGAGAAAAGAGAGTAAAAAGGAAAACAAAAACGAGAAAAAGAGAGAAAAAAAAAATAAAAAAAAAAAAAAAATCCAAAATGTACAAGAGTTTATAAAACTACAAGTGAGCATAGAATAACGATGAATAATGAGTAAGAGAGTGGTAAAGAGATGAGTAAAAGGCGGGCGGTGCAAAAAACAAGAGGCCCCAGTGTTTACTGTCCCAGAAAAAAAGGGGGTGGAGGAATGGGGAAAAAAGAGGAAGAAGAGAAAATGGGGGGATAAAGAAAGGGAGAGGTAGATGATGATGGTGGAAGCAAGAATTTCAGTTTTTATTCCCCTTCATTGTTTTTTTTTTTTCTTTTTTTATCTTTTTATCTCTACTCTCTTTTTTTCTCCTCTTCTCCCCCTTTCCCCTTTTTCCCTTTCCATATTTTTTTTTTTTTGGGGGGGGGTTTTTTTCGGGGGGGGGGTAATGCAAAAAAAAAAAAAAAAAAAAAATATATAACAAAAAAAGGACAAGGGAAAGGGGGTTTTAGGATTGGGGGGGGGGGAAAGGGGGAGGGGGAAAAGGGGCAAGGAAATCCAAAAAAAAAAAAACGAGGGTTCTATTTTGGAAAGGATCATCAGACGAAAGGGATCAGGGAGGAGGGTAGGGGAATAATAAAGGGCAAAAAAAAAAAATAATAATAGTGCCCAAGGAGGGACGTAGCCCCCGTACCAGCGAGGGCCCCCGAGAACGCCCCGAACAACACAAATAAAGCCTTTAAAAAATTAGGCGGCACCAGTTAAATCCGTTTTCCCTTTTTGTCAAATTGGACCCTTATTCTATTCTTTTCTTTTTTTCTGGAAGGGTCCTGGGGATTTCCCAAAGAAGGAGGGGGGGAAAGGGGGAGGAAGGGAGGGGGGGGGGTTTAAGAAGGAGGGGGGGAAGGGGGGAAGGGAGGAGAGGAGAAAGAGGGGGGGTTTAAGAAGGGGGGGGGAGAGGAGGGGGAGGGGGGGGGTTTGAAGGGGGGGAGGAAGGGGGAGGAAGAGGAGGAGGCGGGGGGGAGAGGTTTAAGAAGGGGGGGGAAGGGGGGGAGAGGTTTAAAAGGAGGGGGGAAAAGGGGAGGAAGGGAGAAAAGGGGAGGGTTTGGGGGGGGGGGAGAGGAGGAGGCGGAGGGAGAGGTTTAAAAAGGGAGAGGGGGGAAGGGGGGGAGGGGGGGAGAGGTTTAAAAGGGGGGGGAAAGGGGGGAAAGAGGAAAGGAGGGGAGGGGTTCAAGAAGGGGGGGGGAAGGGAGGAAGAAGGGGGGAGGGGAAGGTTTAAGAAGGGGGGAGGAAAGGGAGGAAAGAGAAAGGGGGAGGGGAGGGTTTAAGAAGGGGGGGGGGAAGAGGGGGAGAGGTTTAAGAAGGAGGAGGGAAAGGGAGGAAGGGGAAAAGGAGGGGAGAGGTTTAAAAAGGGGGGAGGAAAGGAAGAAAAAAGGGAGGGGGGGAGAGGGTTGAAGGTAAGGGATGATAAAAGGGGTTTAAAAAAGGGGTTTTTTTTAAAAAAGGGGGTGTTTGGGAGAAAAATTAAGGGTTGGGGAGAGGAATGGGGAGGTTGAACAAAATATATCATCATCACAGATTTTTGAGGGGGGGACACATCACAAACCGGGGACAAAAATTCACAAACTTGAAACAGGGTAGAAGGGGGGATCACAACAAATAATTTTTATTATAATTTTTTTTTTTTCGGGTGAAAAATCAACCCCCCTTGTTTTTTCCAAACAAGGTCCCTTAAGTAAACAAACCCGTGGCTCGAAAGAAAAATTTAAACAACATCCCAACTGGGACCATTAAAAAAAACCCTGGCTCGGAAGAACAATGTAAACAACATCCACGTGACTGGGACCTTTCAAAACCCTGGCTCGGAAGAACAATTAAAAACTCCATGACTGGGAATTAAACAAAACCCCGGGTTTTCCCGGAAGGCACACGGGGGAATTTTTCACCCTGTTGAACAACCTGTCGGGTGACACGTGGGCGAACCCGGTTTTTAAACGCCTCACGCCCTCGCCCGCGGTAAATAACGTTTTGTTGTTTTGAAGGAGGTTGAGAGATATGGTGAAAAGAGCGCCAGGGGGGTCACTATTTAAAATTGAAAAAATGATTGATACTATTTCGGGGGTTTTCATTAAATAAATATTTTTATGATTAAATGATCGTTATCTTATCACATTAAATTTTCTAAAGAAAACCCCAAAAAAAGGGACTGACGGAATCCCAGATTTATGTGTGGCAACAATCTATCCAACCTCCCTTTACAAAGATGATATATCCAAGTTTTTTTTAAAAAATATATCATAACAATTGTATCAATAATGTTTTAAAAAAAAGGGGAAAGGAAAATAAATTGAGACTACCCCGGGAACAAAAAAAAAAATTTAAATATCAAAGCAATAATTTTCCCTAACCTACAGGGAAAAAAAAAAAAAAAAAAAAAATCTCCCTTATAAGGTAACAGAAAATTTTTTTGGGCCCTTTTTGTATCCAACAACACGTTTTACAACACGTTTGAAAAAGAAAAAAATAGTTGTAACGTGAAATAAGATTCTACAAAATTTAAAAATTTTTTTTTTTTAACAACAGCCCAAATAGGAGAATAATACACATACAACATATTCAATGAGAAAATCAAACATTTTTCTCTTTTTTTCCTTTTTTTATTTTTTTTCAACAAAAATTTGGGCCTTTATGGAGGGAACTTTCATTAAGGACTCTTTGGGGGTGCCAAAACTCTGGGGGGGCCGGGTTGAGGGGGGAGAGAGAGAGAGAGAGAGAGAGAGAGAGAGAGAGAGAGAGAGAGAGAGAGAGAAAAAGAGAGAAGAGGAAGACCCAAACAAAAAAGAAAAGGGGAAAACAAAAAAAAAAAGGGGGGGGGAAAAAAGGAGAGAGGGAGAAGAGAAAAAATGAAAAAAAGAAGAAAGAGAGAGAGCATCGATTAAATAGACATGTGGTTCCCAAGGCAATGGACAAGACCAACTCGTCGCCTATATCCTTCGGGACGATACACCGCAACACGACACAACATTATATTAAATTAATTCTCTTTTCCCTTTTAAAAACTGGCTGAATTATTTATAAGGTAAAGTGTTATTTTTTTTTATTTTTCCCAAAAACCCTTTTTCCCATCAAGGCCACAAGAACACATTATTTCAGTAAAATGGACGTCATTATTCAAAACACGATCAAAGCGCCTTTTGTTAGTCAGAACAAGGCAAGAAAAAAAATGGGGAAAACAAAAAAAAAAAAACGGATAAAATACAAAATTGTCATATTATTAATTGGTATTAAAATAGTCGTTTGAAAAATTTTTCGCAGTATGAAAAAAAGAGATCAAAGGAGGTAATTGGAGACAAAGAAAACGAGAGAAAAAAAGAAAAGATTTTAAAATTTAAAATCAGGAACGTATTTTAAAGATTTTATGAAACAAGAGATGAGGGGGGGGGTTTAACGTATTGAAGGGGGAGGGGGAGAAAAAGGGAGAAATGAGAGAAAATAAATATTAAAAGAACAGCAATATTGGGGGAAATATAATAACTTTTATAAAACAAAAGCGATACGAAGATGTGGTCATAAGGGGGAATAGGAGCCTATACAAGGCAAAAAAGGTACTTATGGGGGAAAAAACCCCCCATGGGGGAACAAAACAAAAATATGGCAAAGGATACCAAAAGACTTAAATAAAAAAAAATTTTCACGACTATCAACTGCCAGATGACACTTTTAATCAATATGGGGGAAAAAAAAATTATTTTGCCCAATTATAGATAGAGGTATTCACTGTTATTTAAAAATTTTTCATCAAAATTTTTTTTTCTTTTTTTTCTTTTCTTTCTGGGGTGAAAAATTGGCTGGTTTTGATTTTAAATCAATAGCTTACTAGATTTAAAGAAAAAAATATACGATTTTTTATAAATTATATTTTTTTTTTTTTTTTCTTATTTCTTGTCATACGTTAGGGTTAATTTATAATATA
>NC_091592.1:4402687-4407687 GCF_042767895.1 Penaeus vannamei | reverse complement strand
GAGTTAATTATTGCTATTATTGCAGTAATTATCACAATTATCATTATAATTATGATTTTATGATTATTATTTTTATTATCATTGTCATTATCATCATAATTATCATCATTATATTCAATAATAAAGGAATTATCATGAAAATCATCTTAATTACCTGAATTAATGTTAAAATCCTCATAATTACCATTAAAAGCGAAAAAGGATTTTTTCGACGTTTCTCTCAAAAGGCTGTAATACGATAGATTTTGCCGTTTTTCGACATTTGGAATTATATTACTTCTGTTCTTTATTTAATCATAAATGGACTGAATAATAATTATTATTATTATCGTTACTGTCATTATTTTTTATGATTATTATGTTTATTATCATTGTGATCATGATTATCATTACTGTCATTATTTTTATGATTATTATCATTATACTCATTATCATCATGATTATCATCATTATTTTCATTAATAACATTAACATCATTATCAGCATTATAGTAATTATCGCCATAATTACCCATAATATAATCATTATAAGAGCTATTATCTTAATTATTAATGTCATTTTCCTCATTATAACTATTTCTATAATGATAATAACAGTAATGAAATAATAACAAATAAAGTAATAATTATAATAACAATAATAGCTATATTATGATTATTTCTACTATTATTATTATCTTTAATTATTGTCATTATCGTTAGTATTATTGTTATTATCATGAGAATCCTTAGAGGATTGTTGATGATTGCTATTATTGCATTAATCACGCAAATTATCATTACAATTATCATTTTATAAGAATTGTCCTAATTAATGTCATATTCATCATTATTATCGTCATTATTCATGGCATTATCATGAAAATCATCATTATTAGCCGAATTATTGCAAAAATCATAATAATCATCAAAAAACTCGAAAAGGGGGGTTTTTCGACCATATTCTCAAAAGGCTACATATCGCAAGATCTCGCCGTTTTTTCAACTTTGGGGATTTTTATACTTTTTGCCTTTTTTCATTGTGGATGGATGGGCATTATTATCATTATTATCATTATTAGCATTAACATCATCATTATCACCATTATAGTAATTATCGCCATAATAACCCTTAATATAATCATTATAAGAGCTATTTCTAAATTATTAATGTCATTTTCCTCATTATACCTATTTCTCTAATGATAACAATATTGATAATTCTAGAAATAATAAAAGTATATCTATAATTATACATGTAATTATATATATATATATATATATATATATATATATATATATATATATATATATATATATATATATATATATAACGAATATGATGATAGAAATAACAATATTAGATAATGTTATTGTTATTATAATCATTATTATTGTTGTTATTATTTCTAAAATAATCTTTATTGTCATTATTATTATATAGATGATTATAACAACGAAAAAGATAATAATAATGAAGATATAATCATTATAATGATTACATTAAGGGTAATTATTGCGATAATTACAATAATGACAATTATAATCATAAAGCACATCTATAATGAGAAAAAGCCTAAAAGTAAAAAAAAATCCAAAAGTCGAAAAAACGGCGAAATCTAGCTAAATATAGCCTTTTGAGATAGCGAAACCCCCTTTTTCGAGTTATATGATAATTATGATGATTTCAGCTATAATTCTGCTAATTATGATGATAACCCCATCAATAATGACAATAATGACGATAATGACAATAATGACGATAATAAAGATAATTATGAGAATAATTATGATAATTATAAAAGGATAATTATAATGATAATTGGCGTAATAATTGCAATAATAGCAATAACCAACAACATTCTAATGACTCTAATAATATTAACAATAAGAATAACGAATATAATAATAGAAATAACAATAGAAAAAATCGTAATATCGATATCATTGTTATCATTATTATTTTTGTTATTATTTCTAAAATCATTTTTGTCATTATCATTATAGAGTTTATTATAATGACGAAAATGACATTAGTAATGAAGATAATAATCATTATAATGATTATATTAAGGGAAATTATGGCGATAATGACAATAATGATAATAATGATAATAATGACAATAATGATAATAACGATGATAATAATGAAAAAAACGGCGAAATCAAGCGAAATACAGCCTATTGAGAGATGAGTCGAAAACATTATAATAATTAAGATGATTTTCATGTATATATATATATATATATATATATATATATATATATATATATATATATATATATATATATATATATATATATATATATATATATATATATATATATATATATATATATATATATATATATATATATATATATATATATATATATATATATATATATATATATATATATATATACATATATATATATATATATATATATACATATATATATGTATATATATATATATATATATACATATATATATTTATATATATATATATATATATATATATATATATATATATATATATATATATATATATATATATATATATATATATATATATATATATATATATATATATATATATATATATATATATATATATATATATATATATATATATATATATATATATATATATATATATATATATATATATATATATATATATATATATATATATATATATATATATATATATATATAAATATATATAAATATATATATATATATATATATATATATATATATATATATATATATATATATATATATATATATATATATATATATATATATATTTATATATATATATATATATATATATATATATATATATATATATATATATATATATATATATATATATATATATATATATATATATATATATATATATATATATATATATATATATATATATATATATATATATATATATATATATATATATATATATATATATATATATATATATATATATATATATATATATATATATATATATATATATATATATATATATATATATATATATATATATATATATATATATATATATATATATATATATATATATATATATATATATATATATATATATATATATATATATATATATATATATATATATATATATATATATATATATATATATATATATATATATATATATATATATATATATATATATATATATATATATATATATATATATATATATATATATATATATATATATATATATATATATATATATATATATATATATATATATATATATATATATATATATATATATATATATATATATATATATATATATATATATATATATATATATATATATATATATATATATATATATATATATATATATATATATATATATATATATATATATATATATATATATATATATATATATATATATATATATATATATATATATATATATATATATATATATATATATATATATATATATATATATATATATATATATATATATATATATATATATATATATATATATATATATATATATATATATATATATATATATATATATATATATATATATATATATATATATATATATATATATATATATATATATATATATATATATATATATATATATATATATATATATATATATATATATATATATATATATATATATATATATATATATATATATATATATATATATATATATATATATATATATATATATATATATATATATATATATATATATATATATATATATATATATATATATATATATATATATATATATATATATATATATATATATATATATATATATATATATATATATATATATATATATATATATATATATATATATATATATATATATATATATATATATATATATATATATATATATATATATATATATATATATATATATATATATATATATATATATATATATATATATATATATATATATATATATATATATATATATATATATATATATATATATATATATATATATATATATATATATATATATATATATATATATATATATATATATATATATATATATATATATATATATATATATATATATATATATATATATATATATATATATATATATATATATATATATATATATATATATATATATATATATATATATATATATATATATATATATATATATATATATATATATATATATATATATATATATATATATATATATATATATATATATATATATATATATATATATATATATATATATATATATATATATATATATATATATATATATATATATATATATATATATATATATATATATATATATATATATATATATATATATATATATATATATATATATATATATATATATATATATATATATATATATATATATATATATATATATATATATATATATATATATATATATATATATATATATATATATATATATATATATATATATATATATATATATATATATATATATATATATATATATATATATATATATATATATATATATATATATATATATATATATATATATATATATATATATATATATATATATATATATATATATATATATATATATATATATATATATATATATATATATATATATATATATATATATATATATATATATATATATATATATATATATATATATATATATATATATATATATATATATATATATATATATATATATATATATATATATATATATATATATATATATATATATATATATATATATATATATATATATATATATATATATATATATATATATATATATATATATATATATATATATATATATATATATATATATATATATATATATATATATATATATATATATATATATATATATATATATATATATATATATATATATATATATATATATATATATATATATATATATATATATATATATATATATATATATATATATATATATATATATATATATATAT
>NC_091592.1:4169088-4276299 GCF_042767895.1 Penaeus vannamei | reverse complement strand
CCTAACCTAACCTAACCTAACCTAACCTAACCTAACCAACGTAACCTAACCTAACCTCCCCAAATTGCAGGTACTGTAACCTAGCGTGGATTAGAGTGATTTACGATCAAGTTTATGTGAGAAAACGAAATTTGGAGTCTCCTGGTTAAATTTGAGCCTAACCTAACCTAACCTAACCTAACCTAACCTAACCAACGTAACCTAACCTAACCTCCCCAAATTGCAGGTACTGTAACCTATCGTGGATTAGAGTGATTTACGATCAAGTTTATGTGAGAAAACGAAATTTGGAGTCTCCTGGTTAAATTTGAGCCTAACCTAACCTAACCTAACCTAACCTAACCTAACCAACGTAACCTAACCTAACCTCCCCAAATTGCAGGTACTGTAACCTATCGTGGATTAGAGTGATTTACGATCAAGTTTATGTGAGAAAACGAAATTTGGAGTCTCCTGGTTAAATTTGAGCCTAACCTAACCTAACCTAACCTAACCTAACCTAACCAACGTAACCTAACCTAACCTCCCCAAATTGCAGGTACTGTAACCTATCGTGGATTAGAGTGATTTACGATCAAGTTTATGTGAGAAAACGAAATTTGGAGTCTCCTGGTTAAATTTGAGCCTAACCTAACCTAACCTAACCTAACCTAACCTAACCAACGTAACCTAACCTAACCTCCCCAAATTGCAGGTACTGTAACCTATCGTGGATTAGAGTGATTTACGATCAAGTTTATGTGAGAAAACGAAATTTGGAGTCTCCTGGTTAAATTTGAGCCTAACCTAACCTAACCTAACCTAACCTAACCTAACCAACGTAACCTAACCTAACCTCCCCAAATTGCAGGTACTGTAACCTATCGTGGATTAGAGTGATTTACGATCAAGTTTATGTGAGAAAACGAAATTTGGAGTCTCCTGGTTAAATTTGAGCCTAACCTAACCTAACCTAACCTAACCTAACCTAACCAACGTAACCTAACCTAACCTCCCCAAATTGCAGGTACTGTAACCTATCGTGGATTAGAGTGATTTACGATCAAGTTTATGTGAGAAAACGAAATTTGGAGTCTCCTGGTTAAATTTGAGCCTAACCTAACCTAACCTAACCTAACCTAACCTAACCAACGTAACCTAACCTAACCTCCCCAAATTGCAGGTACTGTAACCTATCGTGGATTAGAGTGATTTACGATCAAGTTTATGTGAGAAAACGAAATTTGGAGTCTCCTGGTTAAATTTGAGCCTAACCTAACCTAACCTAACCTAACCTAACCTAACCAACGTAACCTAACCTAACCTCCCCAAATTGCAGGTACTGTAACCTATCGTGGATTAGAGTGATTTACGATCAAGTTTATGTGAGAAAACGAAATTTGGAGTCTCCTGGTTAAATTTGAGCCTAACCTAACCTAACCTAACCTAACCTAACCTAACCAACGTAACCTAACCTAACCTCCCCAAATTGCAGGTACTGTAACCTATCGTGGATTAGAGTGATTTACGATCAAGTTTATGTGAGAAAACGAAATTTGGAGTCTCCTGGTTAAATTTGAGCCTAACCTAACCTAACCTAACCTAACCTAACCTAACCAACGTAACCTAACCTAACCTCCCCAAATTGCAGGTACTGTAACCTATCGTGGATTAGAGTGATTTACGATCAAGTTTATGTGAGAAAACGAAATTTGGAGTCTCCTGGTTAAATTTGAGCCTAACCTAACCTAACCTAACCTAACCTAACCTAACCAACGTAACCTAACCTAACCTCCCCAAATTGCAGGTACTGTAACCTATCGTGGATTAGAGTGATTTACGATCAAGTTTATGTGAGAAAACGAAATTTGGAGTCTCCTGGTTAAATTTGAGCCTAACCTAACCTAACCTAACCTAACCTAACCTAACCAACGTAACCTAACCTAACCTCCCCAAATTGCAGGTACTGTAACCTATCGTGGATTAGAGTGATTTACGATCAAGTTTATGTGAGAAAACGAAATTTGGAGTCTCCTGGTTAAATTTGAGCCTAACCTAACCTAACCTAACCTAACCTAACCTAACCAACGTAACCTAACCTAACCTCCCCAAATTGCAGGTACTGTAACCTATCGTGGATTAGAGTGATTTACGATCAAGTTTATGTGAGAAAACGAAATTTGGAGTCTCCTGGTTAAATTTGAGCCTAACCTAACCTAACCTAACCTAACCTAACCTAACCAACGTAACCTAACCTAACCTCCCCAAATTGCAGGTACTGTAACCTATCGTGGATTAGAGTGATTTACGATCAAGTTTATGTGAGAAAACGAAATTTGGAGTCTCCTGGTTAAATTTGAGCCTAACCTAACCTAACCTAACCTAACCTAACCTAACCAACGTAACCTAACCTAACCTCCCCAAATTGCAGGTACTGTAACCTATCGTGGATTAGAGTGATTTACGATCAAGTTTATGTGAGAAAACGAAATTTGGAGTCTCCTGGTTAAATTTGAGCCTAACCTAACCTAACCTAACCTAACCTAACCTAACCAACGTAACCTAACCTAACCTCCCCAAATTGCAGGTACTGTAACCTATCGTGGATTAGAGTGATTTACGATCAAGTTTATGTGAGAAAACGAAATTTGGAGTCTCCTGGTTAAATTTGAGCCTAACCTAACCTAACCTAACCTAACCAACGTAACCTAACCTAACCTCCCCAAATTGCAGGTACTGTAACCTATCGTGGATTAGAGTGATTTACGATCAAGTTTATGTGAGAAAACGAAATTTGGAGTCTCCTGGTTAAATTTGAGCCTAACCTAACCTAACCTAACCTAACCTAACCTAACCAACGTAACCTAACCTAACCTCCCCAAATTGCAGGTACTGTAACCTATCGTGGATTAGAGTGATTTACGATCAAGTTTATGTGAGAAAACGAAATTTGGAGTCTCCTGGTTAAATTTGAGCCTAACCTAACCTAACCTAACCTAACCTAACCTAACCAACGTAACCTAACCTAACCTCCCCAAATTGCAGGTACTGTAACCTATCGTGGATTAGAGTGATTTACGATCAAGTTTATGTGAGAAAACGAAATTTGGAGTCTCCTGGTTAAATTTGAGCCTAACCTAACCTAACCTAACCTAACCTAACCTAACCAACGTAACCTAACCTAACCTCCCCAAATTGCAGGTACTGTAACCTATCGTGGATTAGAGTGATTTACGATCAAGTTTATGTGAGAAAACGAAATTTGGAGTCTCCTGGTTAAATTTGAGCCTAACCTAACCTAACCTAACCAACGTAACCTAACCTAACCTCCCCAAATTGCAGGTACTGTAACCTATCGTGGATTAGAGTGATTTACGATCAAGTTTATGTGAGAAAACGAAATTTGGAGTCTCCTGGTTAAATTTGAGCCTAACCTAACCTAACCTAACCTAACCTAACCTAACCAACGTAACCTAACCTAACCTCCCCAAATTGCAGGTACTGTAACCTATCGTGGATTAGAGTGATTTACGATCAAGTTTATGTGAGAAAACGAAATTTGGAGTCTCCTGGTTAAATTTGAGCCTAACCTAACCTAACCTAACCTAACCTAACCTAACCAACGTAACCTAACCTAACCTCCCCAAATTGCAGGTACTGTAACCTATCGTGGATTAGAGTGATTTACGATCAAGTTTATGTGAGAAAACGAAATTTGGAGTCTCCTGGTTAAATTTGAGCCTAACCTAACCTAACCTAACCTAACCTAACCTAACCAACGTAACCTAACCTAACCTCCCCAAATTGCAGGTACTGTAACCTATCGTGGATTAGAGTGATTTACGATCAAGTTTATGTGAGAAAACGAAATTTGGAGTCTCCTGGTTAAATTTGAGCCTAACCTAACCTAACCTAACCTAACCTAACCTAACCAACGTAACCTAACCTAACCTCCCCAAATTGCAGGTACTGTAACCTATCGTGGATTAGAGTGATTTACGATCAAGTTTATGTGAGAAAACGAAATTTGGAGTCTCCTGGTTAAATTTGAGCCTAACCTAACCTAACCTAACCTAACCTAACCTAACCTAACCTAACCAACGTAACCTAACCTAACCTCCCCAAATTGCAGGTACTGTAACCTATCGTGGATTAGAGTGATTTACGATCAAGTTTATGTGAGAAAACGAAATTTGGAGTCTCCTGGTTAAATTTGAGCCTAACCTAACCTAACCTAACCTAACCTAACCTAACCAACGTAACCTAACCTAACCTCCCCAAATTGCAGGTACTGTAACCTATCGTGGATTAGAGTGATTTACGATCAAGTTTATGTGAGAAAACGAAATTTGGAGTCTCCTGGTTAAATTTGAGCCTAACCTAACCTAACCTAACCTAACCTAACCAACGTAACCTAACCTAACCTCCCCAAATTGCAGGTACTGTAACCTATCGTGGATTAGAGTGATTTACGATCAAGTTTATGTGAGAAAACGAAATTTGGAGTCTCCTGGTTAAATTTGAGCCTAACCTAACCTAACCTAACCTAACCTAACCTAACCAACGTAACCTAACCTAACCTCCCCAAATTGCAGGTACTGTAACCTATCGTGGATTAGAGTGATTTACGATCAAGTTTATGTGAGAAAACGAAATTTGGAGTCTCCTGGTTAAATTTGAGCCTAACCTAACCTAACCTAACCTAACCTAACCTAACCAACGTAACCTAACCTAACCTCCCCAAATTGCAGGTAGTGTAGCCTATCGTGGATTAGAGTGATTTACGATCAAGTTTATGTGAGAAAACGAAATTTGGAGTCTCCTGGTTAAATTTGAGCCTAACCTAACCTAACCTAACCTAACCTAACCTAACCAACGTAACCTAACCTAACCTCCCCAAATTGCAGGTACTGTAACCTATCGTGGATTAGAGTGATTTACGATCAAGTTTATGTGAGAAAACGAAATTTGGAGTCTCCTGGTTAAATTTGAGCCTAACCTAACCTAACCTAACCTAACCTAACCTAACCAACGTAACCTAACCTAACCTCCCCAAATTGCAGGTACTGTAACCTATCGTGGATTAGAGTGATTTACGATCAAGTTTATGTGAGAAAACGAAATTTGGAGTCTCCTGGTTAAATTTGAGCCTAACCTAACCTAACCTAACCTAACCTAACCTAACCAACGTAACCTAACCTAACCTCCCCAAATTGCAGGTACTGTAACCTATCGTGGATTAGAGTGATTTACGATCAAGTTTATGTGAGAAAACGAAATTTGGAGTCTCCTGGTTAAATTTGAGCCTAACCTAACCTAACCTAACCTAACCTAACCTAACCAACGTAACCTAACCTAACCTCCCCAAATTGCAGGTACTGTAACCTATCGTGGATTAGAGTGATTTACGATCAAGTTTATGTGAGAAAACGAAATTTGGAGTCTCGTGGTTAAATTTGAGCCTAACCTAACCTAACCTAACCTAACCTAACCTAACCAACGTAACCTAACCTAACCTCCCCAAATTGCAGGTACTGTAACCTATCGTGGATTAGAGTGATTTACGATCAAGTTTATGTGAGAAAACGAAATTTGGAGTCTCCTGGTTAAATTTGAGCCTAACCTAACCTAACCTAACCTAACCTAACCTAACCAACGTAACCTAACCTAACCTCCCCAAATTGCAGGTACTGTAACCTATCGTGGATTAGAGTGATTTACGATCAAGTTTATGTGAGAAAACGAAATTTGGAGTCTCCTGGTTAAATTTGAGCCTAACCTAACCTAACCTAACCTAACCTAACCTAACCAACGTAACCTAACCTAACCTCCCCAAATTGCAGGTACTGTAACCTATCGTGGATTAGAGTGATTTACGATCAAGTTTATGTGAGAAAACGAAATTTGGAGTCTCCTGGTTAAATTTGAGCCTAACCTAACCTAACCTAACCTAACCTAACCTAACCAACGTAACCTAACCTAACCTCCCCAAATTGCAGGTACTGTAACCTATCGTGGATTAGAGTGATTTACGATCAAGTTTATGTGAGAAAACGAAATTTGGAGTCTCCTGGTTAAATTTGAGCCTAACCTAACCTAACCTAACCTAACCTAACCTAACCAACGTAACCTAACCTAACCTCCCCAAATTGCAGGTACTGTAACCTATCGTGGATTAGAGTGATTTACGATCAAGTTTATGTGAGAAAACGAAATTTGGAGTCTCCTGGTTAAATTTGAGCCTAACCTAACCTAACCTAACCTAACCGAACCGAACCGAACCTAACCAACGTAACCTAACCTAACCTCCCCAAATTGCAGGTACTGTAACCTATCGTGGATTAGAGTGATTTACGATCAAGTTTATGTGAGAAAACGAAATTTGGAGTCTCCTGGTTAAATTTGAGCCTAACCTAACCTAACCGAACCGAACCTAACCAACGTAACCTAACCTAACCTCCCCAAATTGCAGGTACTGTAACCTATCGTGGATTAGAGTGATTTACGATCAAGTTTATGTGAGAAAACGAAATTTGGAGTCTCCTGGTTAAATTTGAGCCTAACCTAACCTAACCTAACCTAACCTAACCTAACCAACGTAACCTAACCTAACCTCCCCAAATTGCAGGTACTGTAACCTATCGTGGATTAGAGTGATTTACGATCAAGTTTATGTGAGAAAACGAAATTTGGAGTCTCCTGGTTAAATTTGAGCCTAACCTAACCTAACCTAACCTAACCTAACCTAACCAACGTAACCTAACCTAACCTCCCCAAATTGCAGGTACTGTAACCTATCGTGGATTAGAGTGATTTACGATCAAGTTTATGTGAGAAAACGAAATTTGGAGTCTCCTGGTTAAATTTGAGCCTAACCTAACCTAACCTAACCTAACCTAACCGAACCAAACCTAACCAACGTAACCTAACCTAACCTCCCCAAATTGCAGGTACTGTAACCTATCGTGGATTAGAGTGATTTACGATCAAGTTTATGTGAGAAAACGAAATTTGGAGTCTCCTGGTTAAATTTGAGCCTAACCTAACCTAACCTAACCTAACCTAACCTAACCAACGTAACCTAACCTAACCTCCCCAAATTGCAGGTACTGTAACCTATCGTGGATTAGAGTGATTTACGATCAAGTTTATGTGAGAAAACGAAATTTGGAGTCTCCTGGTTAAATTTGAGCCTAACCTAACCTAACCTAACCTAACCAACGTAACCTAACCTAACCTCCCCAAATTGCAGGTACTGTAACCTATCGTGGATTAGAGTGATTTACGATCAAGTTTATGTGAGAAAACGAAATTTGGAGTCTCCTGGTTAAATTTGAGCCTAACCTAACCTAACCTAACCTAACCTAACCTAACCAACGTAACCTAACCTAACCTCCCCAAATTGCAGGTACTGTAACCTATCGTGGATTAGAGTGATTTACGATCAAGTTTATGTGAGAAAACGAAATTTGGAGTCTCCTGGTTAAATTTGAGCCTAACCTAACCTAACCTAACCTAACCTAACCTAACCAACGTAACCTAACCTAACCTCCCCAAATTGCAGGTACTGTAACCTATCGTGGATTAGAGTGATTTACGATCAAGTTTATGTGAGAAAACGAAATTTGGAGTCTCCTGGTTAAATTTGAGCCTAACCTAACCTAACCTAACCTAACCTAACCTAACCAACGTAACCTAACCTAACCTCCCCAAATTGCAGGTACTGTAACCTATCGTGGATTAGAGTGATTTACGATCAAGTTTATGTGAGAAAACGAAATTTGGAGTCTCCTGGTTAAATTTGAGCCTAACCTAACCTAACCTAACCTAACCTAACCTAACCAACGTAACCTAACCTAACCTCCCCAAATTGCAGGTACTGTAACCTATCGTGGATTAGAGTGATTTACGATCAAGTTTATGTGAGAAAACGAAATTTGGAGTCTCCTGGTTAAATTTGAGCCTAACCTAACCTAACCTAACCTAACCTAACCTAACCAACGTAACCTAACCTAACCTCCCCAAATTGCAGGTACTGTAACCTATCGTGGATTAGAGTGATTTACGATCAAGTTTATGTGAGAAAACGAAATTTGGAGTCTCCTGGTTAAATTTGAGCCTAACCTAACCTAACCTAACCTAACCTAACCTAACCAACGTAACCTAACCTAACCTCCCCAAATTGCAGGTACTGTAACCTATCGTGGATTAGAGTGATTTACGATCAAGTTTATGTGAGAAAACGAAATTTGGAGTCTCCTGGTTAAATTTGAGCCTAACCTAACCTAACCTAACCTAACCTAACCTAACCAACGTAACCTAACCTAACCTCCCCAAATTGCAGGTACTGTAACCTATCGTGGATTAGAGTGATTTACGATCAAGTTTATGTGAGAAAACGAAATTTGGAGTCTCCTGGTTAAATTTGAGCCTAACCTAACCTAACCTAACCTAACCTAACCTAACCAACGTAACCTAACCTAACCTCCCCAAATTGCAGGTACTATAACCTATCGTGGATTAGAGTGATTTACGATCAAGTTTATGTGAGAAAACGAAATTTGGAGTCTCCTGGTTAAATTTGAGCCTAACCTAACCTAACCTAACCTAACCTAACCTAACCAACGTAACCTAACCTAACCTCCCCAAATTGCAGGTACTGTAACCTATCGTGGATTAGAGTGATTTACGATCAAGTTTATGTGAGAAAACGAAATTTGGAGTCTCCTGGTTAAATTTGAGCCTAACCTAACCTAACCTAACCTAACCTAACCTAACCAACGTAACCTAACCTAACCTCCCCAAATTGCAGGTACTGTAACCTATCGTGGATTAGAGTGATTTACGATCAAGTTTATGTGAGAAAACGAAATTTGGAGTCTCCTGGTTAAATTTGAGCCTAACCTAACCTAACCTAACCTAACCTAACCTAACCAACGTAACCTAACCTAACCTCCCCAAATTGCAGGTACTGTAACCTATCGTGGATTAGAGTGATTTACGATCAAGTTTATGTGAGAAAACGAAATTTGGAGTCTCCTGGTTAAATTTGAGCCTAACCTAACCTAACCTAACCTAACCTAACCTAACCAACGTAACCTAACCTAACCTCCCCAAATTGCAGGTACTGTAACCTATCGTGGATTAGAGTGATTTACGATCAAGTTTATGTGAGAAAACGAAATTTGGAGTCTCCTGGTTAAATTTGAGCCTAACCTAACCTAACCTAACCTAACCTAACCTAACCTAACCTAACCAACGTAACCTAACCTAACCTCCCCAAATTGCAGGTACTGTAACCTATCGTGGATTAGAGTGATTTACGATCAAGTTTATGTGAGAAAACGAAATTTGGAGTCTCCTGGTTAAATTTGAGCCTAACCTAACCTAACCTAACCTAACCTAACCTAACCAACGTAACCTAACCTAACCTCCCCAAATTGCAGGTACTGTAACCTATCGTGGATTAGAGTGATTTACGATCAAGTTTATGTGAGAAAACGAAATTTGGAGTCTCCTGGTTAAATTTGAGCCTAACCTAACCTAACCTAACCTAACCTAACCTAACCAACGTAACCTAACCTAACCTCCCCAAATTGCAGGTACTGTAACCTATCGTGGATTAGAGTGATTTACGATCAAGTTTATGTGAGAAAACGAAATTTGGAGTCTCCTGGTTAAATTTGAGCCTAACCTAACCTAACCTAACCTAACCTAACCTAACCAACGTAACCTAACCTAACCTCCCCACATTGCAGCTACTGTAACCTATCCTGGATTAGAGTGATTTACGATCAAGTTTATGTGAGAAAACGAAATTTGGAGTCTCCTGGTTAAATTTGAGCCTAACCTAACCTAACCTAACCTAACCTAACCTAACCAACGTAACCTAACCTAACCTCCCCAAATTGCAGGTACTGTAACCTATCGTGGATTAGAGTGATTTACGATCAAGTTTATGTGAGAAAACGAAATTTGGAGTCTCCTGGTTAAATTTGAGCCTAACCTAACCTAACCTAACCTAACCTAACCTAACCAACGTAACCTAACCTAACCTCCCCAAATTGCAGGTACTGTAACCTATCGTGGATTAGAGTGATTTACGATCAAGTTTATGTGAGAAAACGAAATTTGGAGTCTCCTGGTTAAATTTGAGCCTAACCTAACCTAACCTAACCTAACCTAACCTAACCAACGTAACCTAACCTAACCTCCCCAAATTGCAGGTACTGTAACCTATCGTGGATTAGAGTGATTTACGATCAAGTTTATGTGAGAAAACGAAATTTGGAGTCTCCTGGTTAAATTTGAGCCTAACCTAACCTAACCTAACCTAACCTAACCTAACCAACGTAACCTAACCTAACCTCCCCAAATTGCAGGTACTGTAACCTATCGTGGATTAGAGTGATTTACGATCAAGTTTATGTGAGAAAACGAAATTTGGAGTCTCCTGGTTAAATTTGAGCCTAACCTAACCTAACCTAACCTAACCTAACCTAACCAACGTAACCTAACCTAACCTCCCCAAATTGCAGGTACTGTAACCTATCGTGGATTAGAGTGATTTACGATCAAGTTTATGTGAGAAAACGAAATTTGGAGTCTCCTGGTTAAATTTGAGCCTAACCTAACCTAACCTAACCTAACCTAACCTAACCAACGTAACCTAACCTAACCTCCCCAAATTGCAGGTACTGTAACCTATCGTGGATTAGAGTGATTTACGATCAAGTTTATGTGAGAAAACGAAATTTGGAGTCTCCTGGTTAAATTTGAGCCTAACCTAACCTAACCTAACCTAACCTAACCTAACCAACGTAACCTAACCTAACCTCCCCAAATTGCAGGTACTGTAACCTATCGTGGATTAGAGTGATTTACGATCAAGTTTATGTGAGAAAACGAAATTTGGAGTCTCCTGGTTAAATTTGAGCCTAACCTAACCTAACCTAACCTAACCTAACCTAACCAACGTAACCTAACCTAACCTCCCCAAATTGCAGGTACTGTAACCTATCGTGGATTAGAGTGATTTACGATCAAGTTTATGTGAGAAAACGAAATTTGGAGTCTCCTGGTTAAATTTGAGCCTAACCTAACCTAACCTAACCTAACCTAACCTAACCAACGTAACCTAACCTAACCTCCCCAAATTGCAGGTACTGTAACCTATCGTGGATTAGAGTGATTTACGATCAAGTTTATGTGAGAAAACGAAATTTGGAGTCTCCTGGTTAAATTTGAGCCTAACCTAACCTAACCTAACCTAACCTAACCTAACCAACGTAACCTAACCTAACCTCCCCAAATTGCAGGTACTGTAACCTATCGTGGATTAGAGTGATTTACGATCAAGTTTATGTGAGAAAACGAAATTTGGAGTCTCCTGGTTAAATTTGAGCCTAACCTAACCTAACCTAACCTAACCTAACCTAACCAACGTAACCTAACCTAACCTCCCCAAATTGCAGGTACTGTAACCTATCGTGGATTAGAGTGATTTACGATCAAGTTTATGTGAGAAAACGAAATTTGGAGTCTCCTGGTTAAATTTGAGCCTAACCTAACCTAACCTAACCTAACCTAACCTAACCAACGTAACCTAACCTAACCTCCCCAAATTGCAGGTACTGTAACCTATCGTGGATTAGAGTGATTTACGATCAAGTTTATGTGAGAAAACGAAATTTGGAGTCTCCTGGTTAAATTTGAGCCTAACCTAACCTAACCTAACCTAACCTAACCTAACCTAACCTAACCAACGTAACCTAACCTAACCTCCCCAAATTGCAGGTACTGTAACCTATCGTGGATTAGAGTGATTTACGATCAAGTTTATGTGAGAAAACGAAATTTGGAGTCTCCTGGTTAAATTTGAGCCTAACCTAACCTAACCTAACCTAACCTAACCTAACCAACGTAACCTAACCTAACCTCCCCAAATTGCAGGTACTGTAACCTATCGTGGATTAGAGTGATTTACGATCAAGTTTATGTGAGAAAACGAAATTTGGAGTCTCCTGGTTAAATTTGAGCCTAACCTAACCTAACCTAACCTAACCTAACCTAACCAACGTAACCTAACCTAACCTCCCCAAATTGCAGGTACTGTAACCTATCGTGGATTAGAGTGATTTACGATCAAGTTTATGTGAGAAAACGAAATTTGGAGTCTCCTGGTTAAATTTGAGCCTAACCTAACCTAACCTAACCTAACCTAACCTAACCAACGTAACCTAACCTAACCTCCCCAAATTGCAGGTACTGTAACCTATCGTGGATTAGAGTGATTTACGATCAAGTTTATGTGAGAAAACGAAATTTGGAGTCTCCTGGTTAAATTTGAGCCTAACCTAACCTAACCTAACCTAACCTAACCTAACCAACGTAACCTAACCTAACCTCCCCAAATTGCAGGTACTGTAACCTATCGTGGATTAGAGTGATTTACGATCAAGTTTATGTGAGAAAACGAAATTTGGAGTCTCCTGGTTAAATTTGAGCCTAACCTAACCTAACCTAACCTAACCTAACCTAACCAACGTAACCTAACCTAACCTCCCCAAATTGCAGGTACTGTAACCTATCGTGGATTAGAGTGATTTACGATCAAGTTTATGTGAGAAAACGAAATTTGGAGTCTCCTGGTTAAATTTGAGCCTAACCTAACCTAACCTAACCTAACCTAACCTAACCAACGTAACCTAACCTAACCTCCCCAAATTGCAGGTACTGTAACCTATCGTGGATTAGAGTGATTTACGATCAAGTTTATGTGAGAAAACGTAATTTGGAGTCTCCTGGTTAAATTTGAGCCTAACCTAACCTAACCTAACCTAACCTAACCTAACCAACGTAACCTAACCTAACCTCCCCAAATTGCAGGTACTGTAACCTATCGTGGATTAGAGTGATTTACGATCAAGTTTATGTGAGAAAACGAAATTTGGAGTCTCCTGGTTAAATTTGAGCCTAACCTAACCTAACCTAACCTAACCTAACCTAACCAACGTAACCTAACCTAACCTCCCCAAATTGCAGGTACTGTAACCTATCGTGGATTAGAGTGATTTACGATCAAGTTTATGTGAGAAAACGAAATTTGGAGTCTCCTGGTTAAATTTGAGCCTAACCTAACCTAACCTAACCTAACCTAACCTAACCAACGTAACCTAACCTAACCTCCCCAAATTGCAGGTACTGTAACCTATCGTGGATTAGAGTGATTTACGATCAAGTTTATGTGAGAAAACGAAATTTGGAGTCTCCTGGTTAAATTTGAGCCTAACCTAACCTAACCTAACCTAACCTAACCTAACCAACGTAACCTAACCTAACCTCCCCAAATTGCAGGTACTGTAACCTATCGTGGATTAGAGTGATTTACGATCAAGTTTATGTGAGAAAACGAAATTTGGAGTCTCCTGGTTAAATTTGAGCCTAACCTAACCTAACCTAACCTAACCTAACCTAACCAACGTAACCTAACCTAACCTCCCCAAATTGCAGGTACTGTAACCTATCGTGGATTAGAGTGATTTACGATCAAGTTTATGTGAGAAAACGAAATTTGGAGTCTCCTGGTTAAATTTGAGCCTAACCTAACCTAACCTAACCTAACCTAACCTAACCAACGTAACCTAACCTAACCTCCCCAAATTGCAGGTACTGTAACCTATCGTGGATTAGAGTGATTTACGATCAAGTTTATGTGAGAAAACGAAATTTGGAGTCTCCTGGTTAAATTTGAGCCTAACCTAACCTAACCTAACCTAACCTAACCTAACCAACGTAACCTAACCTAACCTCCCCAAATTGCAGGTACTGTAACCTATCGTGGATTAGAGCGATTTACGATCAAGTTTATGTGAGAAAACGAAATTTGGAGTCTCCTGGTTAAATTTGAGCCTAACCTAACCTAACCTAACCTAACCTAACCTAACCAACGTAACCTAACCTAACCTCCCCAAATTGCAGGTACTGTAACCTATCGTGGATTAGAGTGATTTACGATCAAGTTTATGTGAGAAAACGAAATTTGGAGTCTCCTGGTTAAATTTGAGCCTAACCTAACCTAACCTAACCTAACCTAACCTAACCAACGTAACCTAACCTAACCTCCCCAAATTGCAGGTACTGTAATCTATCGTGGATTAGAGTGATTTACGATCAAGTTTATGTGAGAAAACGAAATTTGGAGTCTCCTGGTTAAATTTGAGCCTAACCTAACCTAACCTAACCTAACCTAACCTAACCAACGTAACCTAACCTAACCTCCCCAAATTGCAGGTACTGTAACCTATCGTGGATTAGAGTGATTTACGATCAAGTTTATGTGAGAAAACGAAATTTGGAGTCTCCTGGTTAAATTTGAGCCTAACCTAACCTAACCTAACCTAACCTAACCTAACCAACGTAACCTAACCTAACCTCCCCAAATTGCAGGTACTGTAACCTATCGTGGATTAGAGTGATTTACGATCAAGTTTATGTGAGAAAACGAAATTTGGAGTCTCCTGGTTAAATTTGAGCCTAACCTAACCTAACCTAACCTAACCTAACCTAACCTAACCAACGTAACCTAACCTAACCTCCCCAAATTGCAGGTACTGTAACCTATCGTGGATTAGAGTGATTTACGATCAAGTTTATGTGAGAAAACGAAATTTGGAGTCTCCTGGTTAAATTTGAGCCTAACCTAACCTAACCTAACCTAACCTAACCTAACCAACGTAACCTAACCTAACCTCCCCAAATTGCAGGTACTGTAACCTATCGTGGATTAGAGTGATTTACGATCAAGTTTATGTGAGAAAACGAAATTTGGAGTCTCCTGGTTAAATTTGAGCCTAACCTAACCTAACCTAACCTAACCTAACCTAACCAACGTAACCTAACCTAACCTCCCCAAATTGCAGGTACTGTAACCTATCGTGGATTAGAGTGATTTACGATCAAGTTTATGTGAGAAAACGAAATTTGGAGTCTCCTGGTTAAATTTGAGCCTAACCTAACCTAACCTAACCTAACCTAACCTAACCAACGTAACCTAACCTAACCTCCCCAAATTGCAGGTACTGTAACCTATCGTGGATTAGAGTGATTTACGATCAAGTTTATGTGAGAAAACGAAATTTGGAGTCTCCTGGTTAAATTTGAGCCTAACCTAACCTAACCTAACCAACGTAACCTAACCTAACCTCCCCAAATTGCAGGTACTGTAACCTATCGTGGATTAGAGTGATTTACGATCAAGTTTATGTGAGAAAACGAAATTTGGAGTCTCCTGGTTAAATTTGAGCCTAACCTAACCTAACCTAACCTAACCTAACCTAACCAACGTAACCTAACCTAACCTCCCCAAATTGCAGGTACTGTAACCTATCGTGGATTAGAGTGATTTACGATCAAGTTTATGTGAGAAAACGAAATTTGGAGTCTCCTGGTTAAATTTGAGCCTAACCTAACCTAACCTAACCTAACCTAACCTAACCAACGTAACCTAACCTAACCTCCCCAAATTGCAGGTACTGTAAGCTATCGTGGATTAGAGTGATTTACGATCAAGTTTATGTGAGAAAACGAAATTTGGAGTCTCCTGGTTAAATTTGAGCCTAACCTAACCTAACCTAACCTAACCTAACCTAACCAACGTAACCTAACCTAACCTCCCCAAATTGCAGGTACTGTAACCTATCGTGGATTAGAGTGATTTACGATCAAGTTTATGTGAGAAAACGAAATTTGGAGTCTCCTGGTTAAATTTGAGCCTAACCTAACCTAACCTAACCTAACCTAACCTAACCAACGTAACCTAACCTAACCTCCCCAAATTGCAGGTACTGTAACCTATCGTGGATTAGAGTGATTTACGATCAAGTTTATGTGAGAAAACGAAATTTGGAGTCTCCTGGTTAAATTTGAGCCTAACCTAACCTAACCTAACCAACGTAACCTAACCTAACCTCCCCAAATTGCAGGTACTGTAACCTATCGTGGATTAGAGTGATTTACGATCAAGTTTATGTGAGAAAACGAAATTTGGAGTCTCCTGGTTAAATTTGAGCCTAACCTAACCTAACCTAACCTAACCTAACCTAACCAACGTAACCTAACCTAACCTCCCCAAATTGCAGGTACTGTAACCTATCGTGGATTAGAGTGATTTACGATCAAGTTTATGTGAGAAAACGAAATTTGGAGTCTCCTGGTTAAATTTGAGCCTAACCTAACCTAACCTAACCTAACCTAACCAACGTAACCTAACCTAACCTCCCCAAATTGCAGGTACTGTAACCTATCGTGGATTAGAGTGATTTACGATCAAGTTTATGTGAGAAAACGAAATTTGGAGTCTCCTGGTTAAATTTGAGCCTAACCTAACCTAACCTAACCTAACCTAACCTAACCAACGTAACCTAACCTAACCTCCCCAAATTGCAGGTACTGTAACCTATCGTGGATTAGAGTGATTTACGATCAAGTTTATGTGAGAAAACGAAATTTGGAGTCTCCTGGTTAAATTTGAGCCTAACCTAACCTAACCTAACCTAACCTAACCTAACCAACGTAACCTAACCTAACCTCCCCAAATTGCAGGTACTGTAACCTATCGTGGATTAGAGTGATTTACGATCAAGTTTATGTGAGAAAACGAAATTTGGAGTCTCCTGGTTAAATTTGAGCCTAACCTAACCTAACCTAACCTAACCTAACCTAACCAACGTAACCTAACCTAACCTCCCCAAATTGCAGGTACTGTAACCTATCGTGGATTAGAGTGATTTACGATCAAGTTTATGTGAGAAAACGAAATTTGGAGTCTCCTGGTTAAATTTGAGCCTAACCTAACCTAACCTAACCTAACCTAACCTAACCAACGTAACCTAACCTAACCTCCCCAAATTGCAGGTACTGTAACCTATCGTGGATTAGAGTGATTTACGATCAAGTTTATGTGAGAAAACGAAATTTGGAGTCTCCTGGTTAAATTTGAGCCTAACCTAACCTAACCTAACCTAACCTAACCTAACCAACGTAACCTAACCTAACCTCCCCAAATTGCAGGTACTGTAACCTATCGTGGATTAGAGTGATTTACGATCAAGTTTATGTGAGAAAACGAAATTTGGAGTCTCCTGGTTAAATTTGAGCCTAACCTAACCTAACCTAACCTAACCTAACCTAACCAACGTAACCTAACCTAACCTCCCCAAATTGCAGGTACTGTAACCTATCGTGGATTAGAGTGATTTACGATCAAGTTTATGTGAGAAAACGAAATTTGGAGTCTCCTGGTTAAATTTGAGCCTAACCTAACCTAACCTAACCTAACCTAACCTAACCAACGTAACCTAACCTAACCTCCCCAAATTGCAGGTACTGTAACCTATCGTGGATTAGAGTGATTTACGATCAAGTTTATGTGAGAAAACGAAATTTGGAGTCTCCTGGTTAAATTTGAGCCTAACCTAACCTAACCTAACCAACGTAACCTAACCTAACCTCCCCAAATTGCAGGTACTGTAACCTATCGTGGATTAGAGTGATTTACGATCAAGTTTATGTGAGAAAACGAAATTTGGAGTCTCCTGGTTAAATTTGAGCCTAACCTAACCTAACCTAACCTAACCTAACCTAACCAACGTAACCTAACCTAACCTCCCCAAATTGCAGGTACTGTAACCTATCGTGGATTAGAGTGATTTACGATCAAGTTTATGTGAGAAAACGAAATTTGGAGTCTCCTGGTTAAATTTGAGCCTAACCTAACCTAACCTAACCTAACCTAACCTAACCAACGTAACCTAACCTAACCTCCCCAAATTGCAGGTACTGTAACCTATCGTGGATTAGAGTGATTTACGATCAAGTTTATGTGAGAAAACGAAATTTGGAGTCTCCTGGTTAAATTTGAGCCTAACCTAACCTAACCTAACCTAACCTAACCTAACCAACGTAACCTAACCTAACCTCCCCAAATTGCAGGTACTGTAACCTATCGTGGATTAGAGTGATTTACGATCAAGTTTATGTGAGAAAACGAAATTTGGAGTCTCCTGGTTAAATTTGAGCCTAACCTAACCTAACCTAACCTAACCTAACCTAACCAACGTAACCTAACCTAACCTCCCCAAATTGCAGGTACTGTAACCTATCGTGGATTAGAGTGATTTACGATCAAGTTTATGTGAGAAAACGAAATTTGGAGTCTCCTGGTTAAATTTGAGCCTAACCTAACCTAACCTAACCTAACCTAACCTAACCAACGTAACCTAACCTAACCTCCCCAAATTGCAGGTACTGTAACCTATCGTGGATTAGAGTGATTTACGATCAAGTTTATGTGAGAAAACGAAATTTGGAGTCTCCTGGTTAAATTTGAGCCTAACCTAACCTAACCTAACCTAACCTAACCTAACCAACGTAACCTAACCTAACCTCCCCAAATTGCAGGTACTGTAACCTATCGTGGATTAGAGTGATTTACGATCAAGTTTATGTGAGAAAACGAAATTTGGAGTCTCCTGGTTAAATTTGAGCCTAACCTAACCTAACCTAACCTAACCTAACCTAACCAACGTAACCTAACCTAACCTCCCCAAATTGCAGGTACTGTAACCTATCGTGGATTAGAGTGATTTACGATCAAGTTTATGTGAGAAAACGAAATTTGGAGTCTCCTGGTTAAATTTGAGCCTAACCTAACCTAACCTAACCTAACCTAACCTAACCAACGTAACCTAACCTAACCTCCCCAAATTGCAGGTACTGTAACCTATCGTGGATTAGAGTGATTTACGATCAAGTTTATGTGAGAAAACGAAATTTGGAGTCTCCTGGTTAAATTTGAGCCTAACCTAACCTAACCTAACCTAACCTAACCTAACCAACGTAACCTAACCTAACCTCCCCAAATTGCAGGTACTGTAACCTATCGTGGATTAGAGTGATTTACGATCAAGTTTATGTGAGAAAACGAAATTTGGAGTCTCCTGGTTAAATTTGAGCCTAACCTAACCTAACCTAACCTAACCTAACCTAACCAACGTAACCTAACCTAACCTCCCCAAATTGCAGGTACTGTAACCTATCGTGGATTAGAGTGATTTACGATCAAGTTTATGTGAGAAAACGAAATTTGGAGTCTCCTGGTTAAATTTGAGCCTAACCTAACCTAACCTAACCTAACCTAACCTAACCAACGTAACCTAACCTAACCTCCCCAAATTGCAGGTACTGTAACCTATCGTGGATTAGAGTGATTTACGATCAAGTTTATGTGAGAAAACGAAATTTGGAGTCTCCTGGTTAAATTTGAGCCTAACCTAACCTAACCTAACCTAACCTAACCTAACCAACGTAACCTAACCTAACCTCCCCAAATTGCAGGTACTGTAACCTATCGTGGATTAGAGTGATTTACGATCAAGTTTATCTGAGAAAACGAAATTTGGAGTCTCCTGGTTAAATTTGAGCCTAACCTAACCTAACCTAACCTAACCTAACCTAACCAACGTAACCTAACCTAACCTCCCCAAATTGCAGGTACTGTAACCTATCGTGGATTAGAGTGATTTACGATCAAGTTTATGTGAGAAAACGAAATTTGGAGTCTCCTGGTTAAATTTGAGCCTAACCTAACCTAACCTAACCTAACCTAACCTAACCAACGTAACCTAACCTAACCTCCCCAAATTGCAGGTACTGTAACCTATCGTGGATTAGAGTGATTTACGATCAAGTTTATGTGAGAAAACGAAATTTGGAGTCTCCTGGTTAAATTTGAGCCTAACCTAACCTAACCTAACCTAACCTAACCTAACCAACGTAACCTAACCTAACCTCCCCAAATTGCAGGTACTGTAACCTATCGTGGATTAGAGTGATTTACGATCAAGTTTATGTGAGAAAACGAAATTTGGAGTCTCCTGGTTAAATTTGAGCCTAACCTAACCTAACCTAACCTAACCTAACCTAACCAACGTAACCTAACCTAACCTCCCCAAATTGCAGGTACTGTAACCTATCGTGGATTAGAGTGATTTACGATCAAGTTTATGTGAGAAAACGAAATTTGGAGTCTCCTGGTTAAATTTGAGCCTAACCTAACCTAACCTAACCTAACCTAACCTAACCAACGTAACCTAACCTAACCTCCCCAAATTGCAGGTACTGTAACCTATCGTGGATTAGAGTGATTTACGATCAAGTTTATGTGAGAAAACGAAATTTGGAGTCTCCTGGTTAAATTTGAGCCTAACCTAACCTAACCTAACCTAACCTAACCTAACCAACGTAACCTAACCTAACCTCCCCAAATTGCAGGTACTGTAACCTATCGTGGATTAGAGTGATTTACGATCAAGTTTATGTGAGAAAACGAAATTTGGAGTCTCCTGGTTAAATTTGAGCCTAACCTAACCTAACCTAACCTAACCTAACCTAACCAACGTAACCTAACCTAACCTCCCCAAATTGCAGGTACTGTAACCTATCGTGGATTAGAGTGATTTACGATCAAGTTTATGTGAGAAAACGAAATTTGGAGTCTCCTGGTTAAATTTGAGCCTAACCTAACCTAACCTAACCTAACCTAACCTAACCAACGTAACCTAACCTAACCTCCCCAAATTGCAGGTACTGTAACCTATCGTGGATTAGAGTGATTTACGATCAAGTTTATGTGAGAAAACGAAACTTGGAGTCTCCTGGTTAAATTTGAGCCTAACCTAACCTAACCTAACCTAACCTAACCTAACCAACGTAACCTAACCTAACCTCCCCAAATTGCAGGTACTGTAACCTATCGTGGATTAGAGTGATTTACGATCAAGTTTATGTGAGAAAACGAAATTTGGAGTCTCCTGGTTAAATTTGAGCCTAACCTAACCTAACCTAACCTAACCTAACCTAACCAACGTAACCTAACCTAACCTCCCCAAATTGCAGGTACTGTAACCTATCGTGGATTAGAGTGATTTACGATCAAGTTTATGTGAGAAAACGAAATTTGGAGTCTCCTGGTTAAATTTGAGCCTAACCTAACCTAACCTAACCTAACCTAACCTAACCAACGTAACCTAACCTAACCTCCCCAAATTGCAGGTACTGTAACCTATCGTGGATTAGAGTGATTTACGATCAAGTTTATGTGAGAAAACGAAATTTGGAGTCTCCTGGTTAAATTTGAGCCTAACCTAACCTAACCTAACCTAACCTAACCGAACCGAACCTAACCAACGTAACCTAACCTAACCTCCCCAAATTGCAGGTACTGTAACCTATCGTGGATTAGAGTGATTTACGATCAAGTTTATGTGAGAAAACGAAATTTGGAGTCTCCTGGTTAAATTTGAGCCTAACCTAACCTAACCTAACCTAACCTAACCTAACCAACGTAACCTAACCTAACCTCCCCAAATTGCAGGTACTGTAACCTATCGTGGATTAGAGTGATTTACGATCAAGTTTATGTGAGAAAACGAAATTTGGAGTCTCCTGGTTAAATTTGAGCCTAACCTAACCTAACCTAACCTAACCTAACCTAACCAACGTAACCTAACCTAACCTCCCCAAATTGCAGGTACTGTAACCTATCGTGGATTAGAGTGATTTACGATCAAGTTTATGTGAGAAAACGAAATTTGGAGTCTCCTGGTTAAATTTGAGCCTAACCTAACCTAACCTAACCTAACCAACGTAACCTAACCTAACCTCCCCAAATTGCAGGTACTGTAACCTATCGTGGATTAGAGTGATTTACGATCAAGTTTATGTGAGAAAACGAAATTTGGAGTCTCCTGGTTAAATTTGAGCCTAACCTAACCTAACCTAACCTAACCTAACCTAACCAACGTAACCTAACCTAACCTCCCCAAATTGCAGGTACTGTAACCTATCGTGGATTAGAGTGATTTACGATCAAGTTTATGTGAGAAAACGAAATTTGGAGTCTCCTGGTTAAATTTGAGCCTAACCTAACCTAACCTAACCTAACCTAACCTAACCAACGTAACCTAACCTAACCTCCCCAAATTGCAGGTACTGTAACCTATCGTGGATTAGAGTGATTTACGATCAAGTTTATGTGAGAAAACGAAACTTGGAGTCTCCTGGTTAAATTTGAGCCTAACCTAACCTAACCTAACCTAACCTAACCTAACCAACGTAACCTAACCTAACCTCCCCAAATTGCAGGTACTGTAACCTATCGTGGATTAGAGTGATTTACGATCAAGTTTATGTGAGAAAAGGAAATTTGGAGTCTCCTGGTTAAATTTGAGCCTAACCTAACCTAACCTAACCTAACCTAACCTAACCAACGTAACCTAACCTAACCTCCCCAAATTGCAGGTACTGTAACCTATCGTGGATTAGAGTGATTTACGATCAAGTTTATGTGAGAAAACGAAATTTGGAGTCTCCTGGTTAAATTTGAGCCTAACCTAACCTAACCTAACCTAACCTAACCTAACCAACGTAACCTAACCTAACCTCCCCAAATTGCAGGTACTGTAACCTATCGTGGATTAGAGTGATTTACGATCAAGTTTATGTGAGAAAACGAAATTTGGAGTCTCCTGGTTAAATTTGAGCCTAACCTAACCTAACCTAACCTAACCTAACCTAACCAACGTAACCTAACCTAACCTCCCCAAATTGCAGGTACTGTAACCTATCGTGGATTAGAGTGATTTACGATCAAGTTTATGTGAGAAAACGAAATTTGGAGTCTCCTGGTTAAATTTGAGCCTAACCTAACCTAACCTAACCTAACCTAACCTAACCAACGTAACCTAACCTAACCTCCCCAAATTGCAGGTACTGTAACCTATCGTGGATTAGAGTGATTTACGATCAAGTTTATGTGAGAAAACGAAATTTGGAGTCTCCTGGTTAAATTTGAGCCTAACCTAACCTAACCTAACCTAACCTAACCTAACCAACGTAACCTAACCTAACCTCCCCAAATTGCAGGTACTGTAACCTATCGTGGATTAGAGTGATTTACGATCAAGTTTATGTGAGAAAACGAAATTTGGAGTCTCCTGGTTAAATTTGAGCCTAACCTAACCTAACCTAACCTAACCTAACCGAACCGAACCTAACCAACGTAACCTAACCTAACCTCCCCAAATTGCAGGTACTGTAACCTATCGTGGATTAGAGTGATTTACGATCAAGTTTATGTGAGAAAACGAAATTTGGAGTCTCCTGGTTAAATTTGAGCCTAACCTAACCTAACCTAACCTAACCTAACCTAACCAACGTAACCTAACCTAACCTCCCCAAATTGCAGGTACTGTAACCTATCGTGGATTAGAGTGATTTACGATCAAGTTTATGTGAGAAAACGAAATTTGGAGTCTCCTGGTTAAATTTGAGCCTAACCTAACCTAACCTAACCTAACCTAACCTAACCTAACCTAACCAACGTAACCTAACCTAACCTCCCCAAATTGCAGGTACTGTAACCTATCGTGGATTAGAGTGATTTACGATCAAGTTTATGTGAGAAAACGAAATTTGGAGTCTCCTGGTTAAATTTGAGCCTAACCTAACCTAACCTAACCTAACCTAACCTAACCAACGTAACCTAACCTAACCTCCCCAAATTGCAGGTACTGTAACCTATCGTGGATTAGAGTGATTTACGATCAAGTTTATGTGAGAAAACGAAATTTGGAGTCTCCTGGTTAAATTTGAGCCTAACCTAACCTAACCTAACCTAACCTAACCTAACCAACGTAACCTAACCTAACCTCCCCAAATTGCAGGTACTGTAACCTATCGTGGATTAGAGTGATTTACGATCAAGTTTATGTGAGAAAACGAAATTTGGAGTCTCCTGGTTAAATTTGAGCCTAACCTAACCTAACCTAACCTAACCTAACCTAACCAACGTAACCTAACCTAACCTCCCCAAATTGCAGGTACTGTAACCTATCGTGGATTAGAGTGATTTACGATCAAGTTTATGTGAGAAAACGAAATTTGGAGTCTCCTGGTTAAATTTGAGCCTAACCTAACCTAACCTAACCTAACCTAACCTAACCAACGTAACCTAACCTAACCTCCCCAAATTGCAGGTACTGTAACCTATCGTGGATTAGAGTGATTTACGATCAAGTTTATGTGAGAAAACGAAATTTGGAGTCTCCTGGTTAAATTTGAGCCTAACCTAACCTAACCTAACCTAACCTAACCTAACCAACGTAACCTAACCTAACCTCCCCAAATTGCAGGTACTGTAACCTATCGTGGATTAGAGTGATTTACGATCAAGTTTATGTGAGAAAACGAAATTTGGAGTCTCCTGGTTAAATTTGAGCCTAACCTAACCTAACCTAACCTAACCTAACCTAACCAACGTAACCTAACCTAACCTCCCCAAATTGCAGGTACTGTAACCTATCGTGGATTAGAGTGATTTACGATCAAGTTTATGTGAGAAAACGAAATTTGGAGTCTCCTGGTTAAATTTGAGCCTAACCTAACCTAACCTAACCTAACCTAACCTAACCAACGTAACCTAACCTAACCTCCCCAAATTGCACGTACTGTAACCTATCGTGGATTAGAGTGATTTACGATCAAGTTTATGTGAGAAAACGAAATTTGGAGTCTCCTGGTTAAATTTGAGCCTAACCTAACCTAACCTAACCTAACCTAACCTAACCAACGTAACCTAACCTAACCTCCCCAAATTGCAGGTACTGTAACCTATCGTGGATTAGAGTGATTTACGATCAAGTTTATGTGAGAAAACGAAATTTGGAGTCTCCTGGTTAAATTTGAGCCTAACCTAACCTAACCTAACCTAACCTAACCTAACCAACGTAACCTAACCTAACCTCCCCAAATTGCAGGTACTGTAACCTATCGTGGATTAGAGTGATTTACGATCAAGTTTATGTGAGAAAACGAAATTTGGAGTCTCCTGGTTAAATTTGAGCCTAACCTAACCTAACCTAACCTAACCTAACCTAACCAACGTAACCTAACCTAACCTCCCCAAATTGCAGGTACTGTAACCTATCGTGGATTAGAGTGATTTACGATCAAGTTTATGTGAGAAAACGAAATTTGGAGTCTCCTGGTTAAATTTGAGCCTAACCTAACCTAACCTAACCTAACCTAACCTAACCAACGTAACCTAACCTAACCTCCCCAAATTGCAGGTACTGTAACCTATCGTGGATTAGAGTGATTTACGATCAAGTTTATGTGAGAAGACGAAATTTGGAGTCTCCTGGTTAAATTTGAGCCTAACCTAACCTAACCTAACCTAACCTAACCTAACCAACGTAACCTAACCTAACCTCCCCAAATTGCAGGTACTGTAACCTATCGTGGATTAGAGTGATTTACGATCAAGTTTATGTGAGAAAACGAAATTTGGAGTCTCCTGGTTAAATTTGAGCCTAACCTAACCTAACCTAACCTAACCTAACCTAACCAACGTAACCTAACCTAACCTCCCCAAATTGCAGGTACTGTAACCTATCGTGGATTAGAGTGATTTACGATCAAGTTTATGTGAGAAAACGAAATTTGGAGTCTCCTGGTTAAATTTGAGCCTAACCTAACCTAACCTAACCTAACCTAACCTAACCAACGTAACCTAACCTAACCTCCCCAAATTGCAGGTACTGTAACCTATCGTGGATTAGAGTGATTTACGATCAAGTTTATGTGAGAAAACGAAATTTGGAGTCTCCTGGTTAAATTTGAGCCTAACCTAACCTAACCTAACCTAACCTAACCTAACCAACGTAACCTAACCTAACCTCCCCAAATTGCAGGTACTGTAACCTATCGTGGATTAGAGTGATTTACGATCAAGTTTATGTGAGAAAACGAAATTTGGAGTCTCCTGGTTAAATTTGAGCCTAACCTAACCTAACCTAACCTAACCTAACCTAACCAACGTAACCTAACCTAACCTCCCCAAATTGCAGGTACTGTAACCTATCGTGGATTAGAGTGATTTACGATCAAGTTTATGTGAGAAAACGAAATTTGGAGTCTCCTGGTTAAATTTGAGCCTAACCTAACCTAACCTAACCTAACCTAACCTAACCAACGTAACCTAACCTAACCTCCCCAAATTGCAGGTACTGTAACCTATCGTGGATTAGAGTGATTTACGATCAAGTTTATGTGAGAAAACGAAATTTGGAGTCTCCTGGTTAAATTTGAGCCTAACCTAACCTAACCTAACCTAACCTAACCTAACCAACGTAACCTAACCTAACCTCCCCAAATTGCAGGTACTGTAACCTATCGTGGATTAGAGTGATTTACGATCAAGTTTATGTGAGAAAACGAAATTTGGAGTCTCCTGGTTAAATTTGAGCCTAACCTAACCTAACCTAACCTAACCTAACCTAACCAACGTAACCTAACCTAACCTCCCCAAATTGCAGGTACTGTAACCTATCGTGGATTAGAGTGATTTACGATCAAGTTTATGTGAGAAAACGAAATTTGGAGTCTCCTGGTTAAATTTGAGCCTAACCTAACCTAACCTAACCTAACCTAACCTAACCAACGTAACCTAACCTAACCTCCCCAAATTGCAGGTACTGTAACCTATCGTGGATTAGAGTGATTTACGATCAAGTTTATGTGAGAAAACGAAATTTGGAGTCTCCTGGTTAAATTTGAGCCTAACCTAACCTAACCTAACCTAACCTAACCTAACCTAACCAACGTAACCTAACCTAACCTCCCCAAATTGCAGGTACTGTAACCTATCGTGGATTAGAGTGATTTACGATCAAGTTTATGTGAGAAAACGAAATTTGGAGTCTCCTGGTTAAATTTGAGCCTAACCTAACCTAACCTAACCTAACCTAACCTAACCAACGTAACCTAACCTAACCTCCCCAAATTGCAGGTACTGTAACCTATCGTGGATTAGAGTGATTTACGATCAAGTTTATGTGAGAAAACGAAATTTGGAGTCTCCTGGTTAAATTTGAGCCTAACCTAACCTAACCTAACCTAACCTAACCTAACCAACGTAACCTAACCTAACCTCCCCAAATTGCAGGTACTGTAACCTATCGTGGATTAGAGTGATTTACGATCAAGTTTATGTGAGAAAACGAAATTTGGAGTCTCCTGGTTAAATTTGAGCCTAACCTAACCTAACCTAACCTAACCTAACCTAACCAACGTAACCTAACCTAACCTCCCCAAATTGCAGGTACTGTAACCTATCGTGGATTAGAGTGATTTACGATCAAGTTTATGTGAGAAAACGAAATTTGGAGTCTCCTGGTTAAATTTGAGCCTAACCTAACCTAACCTAACCTAACCTAACCTAACCAACGTAACCTAACCTAACCTCCCCAAATTGCAGGTACTGTAACCTATCGTGGATTAGAGTGATTTACGATCAAGTTTATGTGAGAAAACGAAATTTGGAGTCTCCTGGTTAAATTTGAGCCTAACCTAACCTAACCTAACCTAACCTAACCTAACCAACGTAACCTAACCTAACCTCCCCAAATTGCAGGTACTGTAACCTATCGTGGATTAGAGTGATTTACGATCAAGTTTATGTGAGAAAACGAAATTTGGAGTCTCCTGGTTAAATTTGAGCCTAACCTAACCTAACCTAACCTAACCTAACCTAACCAACGTAACCTAACCTAACCTCCCCAAATTGCAGGTACTGTAACCTATCGTGGATTAGAGTGATTTACGATCAAGTTTATGTGAGAAAACGAAATTTGGAGTCTCCTGGTTAAATTTGAGCCTAACCTAACCTAACCTAACCTAACCTAACCTAACCAACGTAACCTAACCTAACCTCCCCAAATTGCAGGTACTGTAACCTATCGTGGATTAGAGTGATTTACGATCAAGTTTATGTGAGAAAACGAAATTTGGAGTCTCCTGGTTAAATTTGAGCCTAACCTAACCTAACCTAACCTAACCTAACCTAACCAACGTAACCTAACCTAACCTCCCCAAATTGCAGGTACTGTAACCTATCGTGGATTAGAGTGATTTACGATCAAGTTTATGTGAGAAAACGAAATTTGGAGTCTCCTGGTTAAATTTGAGCCTAACCTAACCTAACCTAACCTAACCTAACCTAACCAACGTAACCTAACCTAACCTCCCCAAATTGCAGGTACTGTAACCTATCGTGGATTAGAGTGATTTACGATCAAGTTTATGTGAGAAAACGAAATTTGGAGTCTCCTGGTTAAATTTGAGCCTAACCTAACCTAACCTAACCTAACCTAACCTAACCAACGTAACCTAACCTAACCTCCCCAAATTGCAGGTACTGTAACCTATCGTGGATTAGAGTGATTTACGATCAAGTTTATGTGAGAAAACGAAATTTGGAGTCTCCTGGTTAAATTTGAGCCTAACCTAACCTAACCTAACCTAACCTAACCTAACCAACGTAACCTAACCTAACCTCCCCAAATTGCAGGTACTGTAACCTATCGTGGATTAGAGTGATTTACGATCAAGTTTATGTGAGAAAACGAAATTTGGAGTCTCCTGGTTAAATTTGAGCCTAACCTAACCTAACCTAACCTAACCTAACCTAACCAACGTAACCTAACCTAACCTCCCCAAATTGCAGGTACTGTAACCTATCGTGGATTAGAGTGATTTACGATCAAGTTTATGTGAGAAAACGAAATTTGGAGTCTCCTGGTTAAATTTGAGCCTAACCTAACCTAACCTAACCTAACCTAACCTAACCAACGTAACCTAACCTAACCTCCCCAAATTGCAGGTACTGTAACCTATCGTGGATTAGAGTGATTTACGATCAAGTTTATGTGAGAAAACGAAATTTGGAGTCTCCTGGTTAAATTTGAGCCTAACCTAACCTAACCTAACCTAACCTAACCTAACCAACGTAACCTAACCTAACCTCCCCAAATTGCAGGTACTGTAACCTATCGTGGATTAGAGTGATTTACGATCAAGTTTATGTGAGAAAACGAAATTTGGAGTCTCCTGGTTAAATTTGAGCCTAACCTAACCTAACCTAACCTAACCTAACCTAACCAACGTAACCTAACCTAACCTCCCCAAATTGCAGGTACTGTAACCTATCGTGGATTAGAGTGATTTACGATCAAGTTTATGTGAGAAAACGAAATTTGGAGTCTCCTGGTTAAATTTGAGCCTAACCTAACCTAACCTAACCTAACCTAACCTAACCAACGTAACCTAACCTAACCTCCCCAAATTGCAGGTACTGTAACCTATCGTGGATTAGAGTGATTTACGATCAAGTTTATGTGAGAAAACGAAATTTGGAGTCTCCTGGTTAAATTTGAGCCTAACCTAACCTAACCTAACCTAACCTAACCTAACCAACGTAACCTAACCTAACCTCCCCAAATTGCAGGTACTGTAACCTATCGTGGATTAGAGTGATTTACGATCAAGTTTATGTGAGAAAACGAAATTTGGAGTCTCCTGGTTAAATTTGAGCCTAACCTAACCTAACCTAACCTAACCTAACCTAACCAACGTAACCTAACCTAACCTCCCCAAATTGCAGGTACTGTAACCTATCGTGGATCAGAGTGATTTACGATCAAGTTTATGTGAGAAAACGAAATTTGGAGTCTCCTGGTTAAATTTGAGCCTAACCTAACCTAACCTAACCTAACCTAACCTAACCAACGTAACCTAACCTAACCTCCCCAAATTGCAGGTACTGTAACCTATCGTGGATTAGAGTGATTTACGATCAAGTTTATGTGAGAAAACGAAATTTGGAGTCTCCTGGTTAAATTTGAGCCTAACCTAACCTAACCTAACCTAACCTAACCTAACCAACGTAACCTAACCTAACCTCCCCAAATTGCAGGTACTGTAACCTATCGTGGATTAGAGTGATTTACGATCAAGTTTATGTGAGAAAACGAAATTTGGAGTCTCCTGGTTAAATTTGAGCCTAACCTAACCTAACCTAACCTAACCTAACCTAACCAACGTAACCTAACCTAACCTCCCCAAATTGCAGGTACTGTAACCTATCGTGGATTAGAGTGATTTACGATCAAGTTTATGTGAGAAAACGAAATTTGGAGTCTCCTGGTTAAATTTGAGCCTAACCTAACCTAACCTAACCTAACCTAACCTAACCAACGTAACCTAACCTAACCTCCCCAAATTGCAGGTACTGTAACCTATCGTGGATTAGAGTGATTTACGATCAAGTTTATGTGAGAAAACGAAATTTGGAGTCTCCTGGTTAAATTTGAGCCTAACCTAACCTAACCTAACCTAACCTAACCTAACCAACGTAACCTAACCTAACCTCCCCAAATTGCAGGTACTGTAACCTATCGTGGATTAGAGTGATTTACGATCAAGTTTATGTGAGAAAACGAAATTTGGAGTCTCCTGGTTAAATTTGAGCCTAACCTAACCTAACCTAACCTAACCTAACCTAACCTAACCTAACCAACGTAACCTAACCTAACCTCCCCAAATTGCAGGTACTGTAACCTATCGTGGATTAGAGTGATTTACGATCAAGTTTATGTGAGAAAACGAAATTTGGAGTCTCCTGGTTAAATTTGAGCCTAACCTAACCTAACCTAACCTAACCTAACCTAACCAACGTAACCTAACCTAACCTCCCCAAATTGCAGGTACTGTAACCTATCGTGGATTAGAGTGATTTACGATCAAGTTTATGTGAGAAAACGAAATTTGGAGTCTCCTGGTTAAATTTGAGCCTAACCTAACCTAACCTAACCTAACCTAACCTAACCAACGTAACCTAACCTAACCTCCCCAAATTGCAGGTACTGTAACCTATCGTGGATTAGAGTGATTTACGATCAAGTTTATGTGAGAAAACGAAATTTGGAGTCTCCTGGTTAAATTTGAGCCTAACCTAACCTAACCTAACCTAACCTAACCTAACCAACGTAACCTAACCTAACCTCCCCAAATTGCAGGTACTGTAACCTATCGTGGATTAGAGTGATTTACGATCAAGTTTATGTGAGAAAACGAAATTTGGAGTCTCCTGGTTAAATTTGAGCCTAACCTAACCTAACCTAACCTAACCTAACCTAACCTAACCAACGTAACCTAACCTAACCTCCCCAAATTGCAGGTACTGTAACCTATCGTGGATTAGAGTGATTTACGATCAAGTTTATGTGAGAAAACGAAATTTGGAGTCTCCTGGTTAAATTTGAGCCTAACCTAACCTAACCTAACCTAACCTAACCTAACCAACGTAACCTAACCTAACCTCCCCAAATTGCAGGTACTGTAACCTATCGTGGATTAGAGTGATTTACGATCAAGTTTATGTGAGAAAACGAAATTTGGAGTCTCCTGGTTAAATTTGAGCCTAACCTAACCTAACCTAACCTAACCTAACCTAACCTAACCTAACCAACGTAACCTAACCTAACCTCCCCAAATTGCAGGTACTGTAACCTATCGTGGATTAGAGTGATTTACGATCAAGTTTATGTGAGAAAACGAAATTTGGAGTCTCCTGGTTAAATTTGAGCCTAACCTAACCTAACCTAACCTAACCTAACCTAACCAACGTAACCTAACCTAACCTCCCCAAATTGCAGGTACTGTAACCTATCGTGGATTAGAGTGATTTACGATCAAGTTTATGTGAGAAAACGAAATTTGGAGTCTCCTGGTTAAATTTGAGCCTAACCTAACCTAACCTAACCTAACCTAACCTAACCAACGTAACCTAACCTAACCTCCCCAAATTGCAGGTACTGTAACCTATCGTGGATTAGAGTGATTTACGATCAAGTTTATGTGAGAAAACGAAATTTGGAGTCTCCTGGTTAAATTTGAGCCTAACCTAACCTAACCTAACCTAACCTAACCTAACCTAACCTAACCAACGTAACCTAACCTAACCTCCCCAAATTGCAGGTACTGTAACCTAACGTGGATTAGAGTGATTTACGATCAAGTTTATGTGAGAAAACGAAATTTGGAGTCTCCTGGTTAAATTTGAGCCTAACCTAACCTAACCTAACCTAACCTAACCTAACCTAACCTAACCAACGTAACCTAACCTAACCTCCCCAAATTGCAGGTACTGTAACCTATCGTGGATTAGAGTGATTTACGATCAAGTTTATGTGAGAAAACGAAATTTGGAGTCTCCTGGTTAAATTTGAGCCTAACCTAACCTAACCTAACCTAACCTAACCTAACCTAACCTAACCAACGTAACCTAACCTAACCTCCCCAAATTGCAGGTACTGTAACCTATCGTGGATTAGAGTGATTTACGATCAAGTTTATGTGAGAAAACGAAATTTGGAGTCTCCTGGTTAAATTTGAGCCTAACCTAACCTAACCTAACCTAACCTAACCTAACCAACGTAACCTAACCTAACCTCCCCAAATTGCAGGTACTGTAACCTATCGTGGATTAGAGTGATTTACGATCAAGTTTATGTGAGAAAACGAAATTTGGAGTCTCCTGGTTAAATTTGAGCCTAACCTAACCTAACCTAACCTAACCTAACCTAACCAACGTAACCTAACCTAACCTCCCCAAATTGCAGGTACTGTAACCTATCGTGGATTAGAGTGATTTACGATCAAGTTTATGTGAGAAAACGAAATTTGGAGTCTCCTGGTTAAATTTGAGCCTAACCTAACCTAACCTAACCTAACCTAACCTAACCTAACCAACGTAACCTAACCTAACCTCCCCAAATTGCAGGTACTGTAACCTATCGTGGATTAGAGTGATTTACGATCAAGTTTATGTGAGAAAACGAAATTTGGAGTCTCCTGGTTAAATTTGAGCCTAACCTAACCTAACCTAACCTAACCTAACCTAACCAACGTAACCTAACCTAACCTCCCCAAATTGCAGGTACTGTAACCTATCGTGGATTAGAGTGATTTACGATCAAGTTTATGTGAGAAAACGAAATTTGGAGTCTCCTGGTTAAATTTGAGCCTAACCTAACCTAACCTAACCTAACCTAACCTAACCTAACCAACGTAACCTAACCTAACCTCCCCAAATTGCAGGTACTGTAACCTATCGTGGATTAGAGTGATTTACGATCAAGTTTATGTGAGAAAACGAAATTTGGAGTCTCCTGGTTAAATTTGAGCCTAACCTAACCTAACCTAACCTAACCTAACCTAACCAACGTAACCTAACCTAACCTCCCCAAATTGCAGGTACTGTAACCTATCGTGGATTAGAGTGATTTACGATCAAGTTTATGTGAGAAAACGAAATTTGGAGTCTCCTGGTTAAATTTGAGCCTAACCTAACCTAACCTAACCTAACCTAACCTAACCAACGTAACCTAACCTAACCTCCCCAAATTGCAGGTACTGTAACCTATCGTGGATTAGAGTGATTTACGATCAAGTTTATGTGAGAAAACGAAATTTGGAGTCTCCTGGTTAAATTTGAGCCTAACCTAACCTAACCTAACCTAACCTAACCTAACCAACGTAACCTAACCTAACCTCCCCAAATTGCAGGTACTGTAACCTATCGTGGATTAGAGTGATTTACGATCAAGTTTATGTGAGAAAACGAAATTTGGAGTCTCCTGGTTAAATTTGAGCCTAACCTAACCTAACCTAACCTAACCTAACCTAACCAACGTAACCTAACCTAACCTCCCCAAATTGCAGGTACTGTAACCTATCGTGGATTAGAGTGATTTACGATCAAGTTTATGTGAGAAAACGAAATTTGGAGTCTCCTGGTTAAATTTGAGCCTAACCTAACCTAACCTAACCTAACCTAACCTAACCAACGTAACCTAACCTAACCTCCCCAAATTGCAGGTACTGTAACCTATCGTGGATTAGAGTGATTTACGATCAAGTTTATGTGAGAAAACGAAATTTGGAGTCTCCTGGTTAAATTTGAGCCTAACCTAACCTAACCTAACCTAACCTAACCTAACCAACGTAACCTAACCTAACCTCCCCAAATTGCAGGTACTGTAACCTATCGTGGATTAGAGTGATTTACGATCAAGTTTATGTGAGAAAACGAAATTTGGAGTCTCCTGGTTAAATTTGAGCCTAACCTAACCTAACCTAACCTAACCTAACCTAACCAACGTAACCTAACCTAACCTCCCCAAATTGCAGGTACTGTAACCTATCGTGGATTAGAGTGATTTACGATCAAGTTTATGTGAGAAAACGAAATTTGGAGTCTCCTGGTTAAATTTGAGCCTAACCTAACCTAACCTAACCTAACCTAACCTAACCTAACCAACGTAACCTAACCTAACCTCCCCAAATTGCAGGTACTGTAACCTATCGTGGATTAGAGTGATTTACGATCAAGTTTATGTGAGAAAACGAAATTTGGAGTCTCCTGGTTAAATTTGAGCCTAACCTAACCTAACCTAACCTAACCTAACCTAACCAACGTAACCTAACCTAACCTCCCCAAATTGCAGGTACTGTAACCTATCGTGGATTAGAGTGATTTACGATCAAGTTTATGTGAGAAAACGAAATTTGGAGTCTCCTGGTTAAATTTGAGCCTAACCTAACCTAACCTAACCTAACCTAACCAACGTAACCTAACCTAACCTCCCCAAATTGCAGGTACTGTAACCTATCGTGGATTAGAGTGATTTACGATCAAGTTTATGTGAGAAAACGAAATTTGGAGTCTCCTGGTTAAATTTGAGCCTAACCTAACCTAACCTAACCTAACCTAACCTAACCAACGTAACCTAACCTAACCTCCCCAAATTGCAGGTACTGTAACCTATCGTGGATTAGAGTGATTTACGATCAAGTTTATGTGAGAAAACGAAATTTGGAGTCTCCTGGTTAAATTTGAGCCTAACCTAACCTAACCTAACCTAACCTAACCTAACCAACGTAACCTAACCTAACCTCCCCAAATTGCAGGTACTGTAACCTATCGTGGATTAGAGTGATTTACGATCAAGTTTATGTGAGAAAACGAAATTTGGAGTCTCCTGGTTAAATTTGAGCCTAACCTAACCTAACCTAACCTAACCTAACCTAACCAACGTAACCTAACCTAACCTCCCCAAATTGCAGGTACTGTAACCTATCGTGGATTAGAGTGATTTACGATCAAGTTTATGTGAGAAAACGAAATTTGGAGTCTCCTGGTTAAATTTGAGCCTAACCTAACCTAACCTAACCTAACCTAACCTAACCAACGTAACCTAACCTAACCTCCCCAAATTGCAGGTACTGTAACCTATCGTGGATTAGAGTGATTTACGATCAAGTTTATGTGAGAAAACGAAATTTGGAGTCTCCTGGTTAAATTTGAGCCTAACCTAACCTAACCTAACCTAACCTAACCTAACCAACGTAACCTAACCTAACCTCCCCAAATTGCAGGTACTGTAACCTATCGTGGATTAGAGTGATTTACGATCAAGTTTATGTGAGAAAACGAAATTTGGAGTCTCCTGGTTAAATTTGAGCCTAACCTAACCTAACCTAACCTAACCTAACCTAACCAACGTAACCTAACCTAACCTCCCCAAATTGCAGGTACTGTAACCTATCGTGGATTAGAGTGATTTACGATCAAGTTTATGTGAGAAAACGAAATTTGGAGTCTCCTGGTTAAATTTGAGCCTAACCTAACCTAACCTAACCTAACCTAACCTAACCAACGTAACCTAACCTAACCTCCCCAAATTGCAGGTACTGTAACCTATCGTGGATTAGAGTGATTTACGATCAAGTTTATGTGAGAAAACGAAATTTGGAGTCTCCTGGTTAAATTTGAGCCTAACCTAACCTAACCTAACCTAACCTAACCTAACCAACGTAACCTAACCTAACCTCCCCAAATTGCAGGTACTGTAACCTATCGTGGATTAGAGTGATTTACGATCAAGTTTATGTGAGAAAACGAAATTTGGAGTCTCCTGGTTAAATTTGAGCCTAACCTAACCTAACCTAACCTAACCTAACCTAACCAACGTAACCTAACCTAACCTCCCCAAATTGCAGGTACTGTAACCTATCGTGGATTAGAGTGATTTACGATCAAGTTTATGTGAGAAAACGAAATTTGGAGTCTCCTGGTTAAATTTGAGCCTAACCTAACCTAACCTAACCTAACCTAACCTAACCAACGTAACCTAACCTAACCTCCCCAAATTGCAGGTACTGTAACCTATCGTGGATTAGAGTGATTTACGATCAAGTTTATGTGAGAAAACGAAATTTGGAGTCTCCTGGTTAAATTTGAGCCTAACCTAACCTAACCTAACCTAACCTAACCTAACCAACGTAACCTAACCTAACCTCCCCAAATTGCAGGTACTGTAACCTATCGTGGATTAGAGTGATTTACGATCAAGTTTATGTGAGAAAACGAAATTTGGAGTCTCCTGGTTAAATTTGAGCCTAACCTAACCTAACCTAACCTAACCTAACCTAACCTAACCTAACCTAACCAACGTAACCTAACCTAACCTCCCCAAATTGCAGGTACTGTAACCTATCGTGGATTAGAGTGATTTACGATCAAGTTTATGTGAGAAAACGAAATTTGGAGTCTCCTGGTTAAATTTGAGCCTAACCTAACCTAACCTAACCTAACCTAACCTAACCAACGTAACCTAACCTAACCTCCCCAAATTGCAGGTACTGTAACCTATCGTGGATTAGAGTGATTTACGATCAAGTTTATGTGAGAAAACGAAATTTGGAGTCTCCTGGTTAAATTTGAGCCTAACCTAACCTAACCTAACCTAACCTAACCTAACCAACGTAACCTAACCTAACCTCCCCAAATTGCAGGTACTGTAACCTATCGTGGATTAGAGTGATTTACGATCAAGTTTATGTGAGAAAACGAAATTTGGAGTCTCCTGGTTAAATTTGAGCCTAACCTAACCTAACCTAACCTAACCTAACCTAACCAACGTAACCTAACCTAACCTCCCCAAATTGCAGGTACTGTAACCTATCGTGGATTAGAGTGATTTACGATCAAGTTTATGTGAGAAAACGAAATTTGGAGTCTCCTGGTTAAATTTGAGCCTAACCTAACCTAACCTAACCTAACCTAACCTAACCAACGTAACCTAACCTAACCTCCCCAAATTGCAGGTACTGTAACCTATCGTGGATTAGAGTGATTTACGATCAAGTTTATGTGAGAAAACGAAATTTGGAGTCTCCTGGTTAAATTTGAGCCTAACCTAACCTAACCTAACCTAACCTAACCTAACCTAACCAACGTAACCTAACCTAACCTCCCCAAATTGCAGGTACTGTAACCTATCGTGGATTAGAGTGATTTACGATCAAGTTTATGTGAGAAAACGAAATTTGGAGTCTCCTGGTTAAATTTGAGCCTAACCTAACCTAACCTAACCTAACCTAACCTAACCAACGTAACCTAACCTAACCTCCCCAAATTGCAGGTACTGTAACCTATCGTGGATTAGAGTGATTTACGATCAAGTTTATGTGAGAAAACGAAATTTGGAGTCTCCTGGTTAAATTTGAGCCTAACCTAACCTAACCTAACCTAACCTAACCTAACCAACGTAACCTAACCTAACCTCCCCAAATTGCAGGTACTGTAACCTATCGTGGATTAGAGTGATTTACGATCAAGTTTATGTGAGAAAACGAAATTTGGAGTCTCCTGGTTAAATTTGAGCCTAACCTAACCTAACCTAACCTAACCTAACCTAACCAACGTAACCTAACCTAACCTCCCCAAATTGCAGGTACTGTAACCTATCGTGGATTAGAGTGATTTACGATCAAGTTTATGTGAGAAAACGAAATTTGGAGTCTCCTGGTTAAATTTGAGCCTAACCTAACCTAACCTAACCTAACCTAACCTAACCAACGTAACCTAACCTAACCTCCCCAAATTGCAGGTACTGTAACCTATCGTGGATTAGAGTGATTTACGATCAAGTTTATGTGAGAAAACGAAATTTGGAGTCTCCTGGTTAAATTTGAGCCTAACCTAACCTAACCTAACCTAACCTAACCTAACCAACGTAACCTAACCTAACCTCCCCAAATTGCAGGTACTGTAACCTATCGTGGATTAGAGTGATTTACGATCAAGTTTATGTGAGAAAACGAAATTTGGAGTCTCCTGGTTAAATTTGAGCCTAACCTAACCTAACCTAACCTAACCTAACCTAACCAACGTAACCTAACCTAACCTCCCCAAATTGCAGGTACTGTAACCTATCGTGGATTAGAGTGATTTACGATCAAGTTTATGTGAGAAAACGAAATTTGGAGTCTCCTGGTTAAATTTGAGCCTAACCTAACCTAACCTAACCTAACCTAACCTAACCAACGTAACCTAACCTAACCTCCCCAAATTGCAGGTACTGTAACCTATCGTGGATTAGAGTGATTTACGAGCAAGTTTATGTGAGAAAACGAAATTTGGAGTCTCCTGGTTAAATTTGAGCCTAACCTAACCTAACCTAACCTAACCTAACCTAACCAACGTAACCTAACCTAACCTCCCCAAATTGCAGGTACTGTAACCTATCGTGGATTAGAGTGATTTACGATCAAGTTTATGTGAGAAAACGAAATTTGGAGTCTCCTGGTTAAATTTGAGCCTAACCTAACCTAACCTAACCTAACCTAACCTAACCAACGTAACCTAACCTAACCTCCCCAAATTGCAGGTACTGTAACCTATCGTGGATTAGAGTGATTTACGATCAAGTTTATGTGAGAAAACGAAATTTGGAGTCTCCTGGTTAAATTTGAGCCTAACCTAACCTAACCTAACCTAACCTAACCTAACCAACGTAACCTAACCTAACCTCCCCAAATTGCAGGTACTGTAACCTATCGTGGATTAGAGTGATTTACGATCAAGTTTATGTGAGAAAACGAAATTTGGAGTCTCCTGGTTAAATTTGAGCCTAACCTAACCTAACCTAACCTAACCTAACCTAACCAACGTAACCTAACCTAACCTCCCCAAATTGCAGGTACTGTAACCTATCGTGGATTAGAGTGATTTACGATCAAGTTTATGTGAGAAAACGAAATTTGGAGTCTCCTGGTTAAATTTGAGCCTAACCTAACCTAACCTAACCTAACCTAACCTAACCAACGTAACCTAACCTAACCTCCCCAAATTGCAGGTACTGTAACCTATCGTGGATTAGAGTGATTTACGATCAAGTTTATGTGAGAAAACGAAATTTGGAGTCTCCTGGTTAAATTTGAGCCTAACCTAACCTAACCTAACCTAACCTAACCTAACCAACGTAACCTAACCTAACCTCCCCAAATTGCAGGTACTGTAACCTATCGTGGATTAGAGTGATTTACGATCAAGTTTATGTGAGAAAACGAAATTTGGAGTCTCCTGGTTAAATTTGAGCCTAACCTAACCTAACCTAACCTAACCTAACCTAACCAACGTAACCTAACCTAACCTCCCCAAATTGCAGGTACTGTAACCTATCGTGGATTAGAGTGATTTACGATCAAGTTTATGTGAGAAAACGAAATTTGGAGTCTCCTGGTTAAATTTGAGCCTAACCTAACCTAACCTAACCTAACCTAACCTAACCAACGTAACCTAACCTAACCTCCCCAAATTGCAGGTACTGTAACCTATCGTGGATTAGAGTGATTTACGATCAAGTTTATGTGAGAAAACGAAATTTGGAGTCTCCTGGTTAAATTTGAGCCTAACCTAACCTAACCTAACCTAACCTAACCTAACCAACGTAACCTAACCTAACCTCCCCAAATTGCAGGTACTGTAACCTATCGTGGATTAGAGTGATTTACGATCAAGTTTATGTGAGAAAACGAAATTTGGAGTCTCCTGGTTAAATTTGAGCCTAACCTAACCTAACCTAACCTAACCTAACCTAACCAACGTAACCTAACCTAACCTCCCCAAATTGCAGGTACTGTAACCTATCGTGGATTAGAGTGATTTACGATCAAGTTTATGTGAGAAAACGAAATTTGGAGTCTCCTGGTTAAATTTGAGCCTAACCTAACCTAACCTAACCTAACCTAACCTAACCAACGTAACCTAACCTAACCTCCCCAAATTGCAGGTACTGTAACCTATCGTGGATTAGAGTGATTTACGATCAAGTTTATGTGAGAAAACGAAATTTGGAGTCTCCTGGTTAAATTTGAGCCTAACCTAACCTAACCTAACCTAACCTAACCTAACCAACGTAACCTAACCTAACCTCCCCAAATTGCAGGTACTGTAACCTATCGTGGATTAGAGTGATTTACGATCAAGTTTATGTGAGAAAACGAAATTTGGAGTCTCCTGGTTAAATTTGAGCCTAACCTAACCTAACCTAACCTAACCTAACCTAACCTAACCTAACCTAACCAACGTAACCTAACCTAACCTCCCCAAATTGCAGGTACTGTAACCTATCGTGGATTAGAGTGATTTACGATCAAGTTTATGTGAGAAAACGAAATTTGGAGTCTCCTGGTTAAATTTGAGCCTAACCTAACCTAACCTAACCTAACCTAACCTAACCAACGTAACCTAACCTAACCTCCCCAAATTGCAGGTACTGTAACCTATCGTGGATTAGAGTGATTTACGATCAAGTTTATGTGAGAAAACGAAATTTGGAGTCTCCTGGTTAAATTTGAGCCTAACCTAACCTAACCTAACCTAACCTAACCTAACCAACGTAACCTAACCTAACCTCCCCAAATTGCAGGTACTGTAACCTATCGTGGATTAGAGTGATTTACGATCAAGTTTATGTGAGAAAACGAAATTTGGAGTCTCCTGGTTAAATTTGAGCCTAACCTAACCTAACCTAACCTAACCTAACCTAACCTAACCTAACCAACGTAACCTAACCTAACCTCCCCAAATTGCAGGTACTGTAACCTATCGTGGATTAGAGTGATTTACGATCAAGTTTATGTGAGAAAACGAAATTTGGAGTCTCCTGGTTAAATTTGAGCCTAACCTAACCTAACCTAACCTAACCTAACCTAACCAACGTAACCTAACCTAACCTCCCCAAATTGCAGGTACTGTAACCTATCGTGGATTAGAGTGATTTACGATCAAGTTTATGTGAGAAAACGAAATTTGGAGTCTCCTGGTTAAATTTGAGCCTAACCTAACCTAACCTAACCTAACCTAACCTAACCAACGTAACCTAACCTAACCTCCCCAAATTGCAGGTACTGTAACCTATCGTGGATTAGAGTGATTTACGATCAAGTTTATGTGAGAAAACGAAATTTGGAGTCTCCTGGTTAAATTTGAGCCTAACCTAACCTAACCTAACCTAACCTAACCTAACCAACGTAACCTAACCTAACCTCCCCAAATTGCAGGTACTGTAACCTATCGTGGATTAGAGTGATTTACGATCAAGTTTATGTGAGAAAACGAAATTTGGAGTCTCCTGGTTAAATTTGAGCCTAACCTAACCTAACCTAACCTAACCTAACCTAACCAACGTAACCTAACCTAACCTCCCCAAATTGCAGGTACTGTAACCTATCGTGGATTAGAGTGATTTACGATCAAGTTTATGTGAGAAAACGAAATTTGGAGTCTCCTGGTTAAATTTGAGCCTAACCTAACCTAACCTAACCTAACCTAACCTAACCTAACCAACGTAACCTAACCTAACCTCCCCAAATTGCAGGTACTGTAACCTATCGTGGATTAGAGTGATTTACGATCAAGTTTATGTGAGAAAACGAAATTTGGAGTCTCCTGGTTAAATTTGAGCCTAACCTAACCTAACCTAACCTAACCTAACCTAACCAACGTAACCTAACCTAACCTCCCCAAATTGCAGGTACTGTAACCTATCGTGGATTAGAGTGATTTACGATCAAGTTTATGTGAGAAAACGAAATTTGGAGTCTCCTGGTTAAATTTGAGCCTAACCTAACCTAACCTAACCTAACCTAACCTAACCAACGTAACCTAACCTAACCTCCCCAAATCGCAGGTACTGTAACCTATCGTGGATTAGAGTGATTTACGATCAAGTTTATGTGAGAAAACGAAATTTGGAGTCTCCTGGTTAAATTTGAGCCTAACCTAACCTAACCTAACCTAACCTAACCTAACCAACGTAACCTAACCTAACCTCCCCAAATTGCAGGTACTGTAACCTATCGTGGATTAGAGTGATTTACGATCAAGTTTATGTGAGAAAACGAAATTTGGAGTCTCCTGGTTAAATTTGAGCCTAACCTAACCTAACCTAACCTAACCTAACCTAACCAACGTAACCTAACCTAACCTCCCCAAATTGCAGGTACTGTAACCTATCGTGGATTAGAGTGATTTACGATCAAGTTTATGTGAGAAAACGAAATTTGGAGTCTCCTGGTTAAATTTGAGCCTAACCTAACCTAACCTAACCTAACCTAACCTAACCAACGTAACCTAACCTAACCTCCCCAAATTGCAGGTACTGTAACCTATCGTGGATTAGAGTGATTTACGATCAAGTTTATGTGAGAAAACGAAATTTGGAGTCTCCTGGTTAAATTTGAGCCTAACCTAACCTAACCTAACCTAACCTAACCTAACCAACGTAACCTAACCTAACCTCCCCAAATTGCAGGTACTGTAACCTATCGTGGATTAGAGTGATTTACGATCAAGTTTATGTGAGAAAACGAAATTTGGAGTCTCCTGGTTAAATTTGAGCCTAACCTAACCTAACCTAACCTAACCTAACCTAACCAACGTAACCTAACCTAACCTCCCCAAATTGCAGGTACTGTAACCTATCGTGGATTAGAGTGATTTACGATCAAGTTTATGTGAGAAAACGAAATTTGGAGTCTCCTGGTTAAATTTGAGCCTAACCTAACCTAACCTAACCTAACCTAACCTAACCAACGTAACCTAACCTAACCTCCCCAAATTGCAGGTACTGTAACCTATCGTGGATTAGAGTGATTTACGATCAAGTTTATGTGAGAAAACGAAATTTGGAGTCTCCTGGTTAAATTTGAGCCTAACCTAACCTAACCTAACCTAACCTAACCTAACCAACGTAACCTAACCTAACCTCCCCAAATTGCAGGTACTGTAACCTATCGTGGATTAGAGTGATTTACGATCAAGTTTATGTGAGAAAACGAAATTTGGAGTCTCCTGGTTAAATTTGAGCCTAACCTAACCTAACCTAACCTAACCTAACCTAACCAACGTAACCTAACCTAACCTCCCCAAATTGCAGGTACTGTAACCTATCGTGGATTAGAGTGATTTACGATCAAGTTTATGTGAGAAAACGAAATTTGGAGTCTCCTGGTTAAATTTGAGCCTAACCTAACCTAACCTAACCTAACCTAACCTAACCAACGTAACCTAACCTAACCTCCCCAAATTGCAGGTACTGTAACCTATCGTGGATTAGAGTGATTTACGATCAAGTTTATGTGAGAAAACGAAATTTGGAGTCTCCTGGTTAAATTTGAGCCTAACCTAACCTAACCTAACCTAACCTAACCTAACCAACGTAACCTAACCTAACCTCCCCAAATTGCAGGTACTGTAACCTATCGTGGATTAGAGTGATTTACGATCAAGTTTATGTGAGAAAACGAAATTTGGAGTCTCCTGGTTAAATTTGAGCCTAACCTAACCTAACCTAACCTAACCTAACCTAACCAACGTAACCTAACCTAACCTCCCCAAATTGCAGGTACTGTAACCTATCGTGGATTAGAGTGATTTACGATCAAGTTTATGTGAGAAAACGAAATTTGGAGTCTCCTGGTTAAATTTGAGCCTAACCTAACCTAACCTAACCTAACCTAACCTAACCAACGTAACCTAACCTAACCTCCCCAAATTGCAGGTACTGTAACCTATCGTGGATTAGAGTGATTTACGATCAAGTTTATGTGAGAAAACGAAATTTGGAGTCTCCTGGTTAAATTTGAGCCTAACCTAACCTAACCTAACCTAACCTAACCTAACCAACGTAACCTAACCTAACCTCCCCAAATTGCAGGTACTGTAACCTATCGTGGATTAGAGTGATTTACGATCAAGTTTATGTGAGAAAACGAAATTTGGAGTCTCCTGGTTAAATTTGAGCCTAACCTAACCTAACCTAACCTAACCTAACCTAACCAACGTAACCTAACCTAACCTCCCCAAATTGCAGGTACTGTAACCTATCGTGGATTAGAGTGATTTACGATCAAGTTTATGTGAGAAAACGAAATTTGGAGTCTCCTGGTTAAATTTGAGCCTAACCTAACCTAACCTAACCTAACCTAACCTAACCAACGTAACCTAACCTAACCTCCCCAAATTGCAGGTACTGTAACCTATCGTGGATTAGAGTGATTTACGATCAAGTTTATGTGAGAAAACGAAATTTGGAGTCTCCTGGTTAAATTTGAGCCTAACCTAACCTAACCTAACCTAACCTAACCTAACCAACGTAACCTAACCTAACCTCCCCAAATTGCAGGTACTGTAACCTATCGTGGATTAGAGTGATTTACGATCAAGTTTATGTGAGAAAACGAAATTTGGAGTCTCCTGGTTAAATTTGAGCCTAACCTAACCTAACCTAACCTAACCTAACCTAACCAACGTAACCTAACCTAACCTCCCCAAATTGCAGGTACTGTAACCTATCGTGGATTAGAGTGATTTACGATCAAGTTTATGTGAGAAAACGAAATTTGGAGTCTCCTGGTTAAATTTGAGCCTAACCTAACCTAACCTAACCTAACCTAACCTAACCAACGTAACCTAACCTAACCTCCCCAAATTGCAGGTACTGTAACCTATCGTGGATTAGAGTGATTTACGATCAAGTTTATGGGAGAAAACGAAATTTGGAGTCTCCTGGTTAAATTTGAGCCTAACCTAACCTAACCTAACCTAACCTAACCTAACCAACGTAACCTAACCTAACCTCCCCAAATTGCAGGTACTGTAACCTATCGTGGATTAGAGTGATTTAGGATCAAGTTTATGGGAGAAAACGAAATTTGGAGTCTCCTGGTTAAATTTGAGCCTAACCTAACCTAACCTAACCTAACCTAACCTAACCAACGTAACCTAACCTAACCTCCCCAAATTGCAGGTACTGTAACCTATCGTGGATTAGAGTGATTTACGATCAAGTTTATGTGAGAAAACGAAATTTGGAGTCTCCTGGTTAAATTTGAGCCTAACCTAACCTAAACTAACCTAACCTAACCTAACCAACGTAACCTAACCTAACCTCCCCAAATTGCAGGTACTGTAACCTATCGTGGATTAGAGTGATTTACGATCAAGTTTATGTGAGAAAACGAAATTTGGAGTCTCCTGGTTAAATTTGAGCCTAACCTAACCTAACCTAACCTAACCTAACCTAACCAACGTAACCTAACCTAACCTCCCCAAATTGCAGGTACTGTAACCTATCGTGGATTAGAGTGATTTACGATCAAGTTTATGTGAGAAAACGAAATTTGGAGTCTCCTGGTTAAATTTGAGCCTAACCTAACCTAACCTAACCAACCTAACCTACCCTAACCAACGTAACCTAACCTAACGTCCCCAAATTGCAGGTACTGTAACCTATCGTGGATTAGAGTGATTTACGATCAAGTTTATGTGAGAAAACGAAATTTGGAGTCTCCTGGTTAAATTTGAGCCTAACCTAACCTAACCTAACCTAACCTAACCTAACCAACGTAACCTAACCTAACGTCCGCAAATTGCAGGTACTGTAACCTATCGTGGATTAGAGTGATTTACGATCAAGTTTATGTGAGAAAACGAAATTTGGACTCTCCTGGTTAAATTTGAGCCTAACCTAACCTAACCTAACCTAACCTAACCTAACCAACGTAACCTAACCTAACCTCCCCAAATTGCAGGTACTGTAACCTATCGTGGATTAGAGTGATTTACGATCAAGTTTATGTGAGAAAACGAAATTTGGAGTCTCCTGGTTAAATTTGAGCCTAACCTAACCTAACCTAACCTAACCTAACCTAACCAACGTAACCTAACCTAACCTCCCCAAATTGCAGGTACTGTAACCTATCGTGGATTAGAGTGATTTACGATCAAGTTTATGTGAGAAAACGAAATTTGGAGTCTCCTGGTTAAATTTGAGCCTAACCTAACCTAACCTAACCTAACCTAACCTAACCAACGTAACCTAACCTAACCTCCCCAAATTGCAGGTACTGTAACCTATCGTGGATTAGAGTGATTTACGATCAAGTTTATGTGAGAAAACGAAATTTGGAGTCTCCTGGTTAAATTTGAGCCTAACCTAACCTAACCTAACCTAACCTAACCTAACCAACGTAACCTAACCTAACCTCCCCAAATTGCAGGTACTGTAACCTATCGTGGATTAGAGCGATTTACGATCAAGTTTATGTGAGAAAACGAAATTTGGAGTCTCCTGGTTAAATTTGAGCCTAACCTAACCTAACCTAACCTAACCTAACCTAACCAACGTAACCTAACCTAACCTCCCCAAATTGCAGGTACTGTAACCTATCGTGGATTAGAGTGATTTACGATCAAGTTTATGTGAGAAAACGAAATTTGGAGTCTCCTGGTTAAATTTGAGCCTAACCTAACCTAACCTAACCTAACCTAACCTAACCAACGTAACCTAACCTAACCTCCCCAAATTGCAGGTACTGTAACCTATCGTGGATTAGAGTGATTTACGATCAAGTTTATGTGAGAAAACGAAATTTGGAGTCTCCTGGTTAAATTTGAGCCTAACCTAACCTAACCTAACCTAACCTAACCTAACCAACGTAACCTAACCTAACCTCCCCAAATTGCAGGTACTGTAACCTATCGTGGATTAGAGTGATTTACGATCAAGTTTATGTGAGAAAACGAAATTTGGAGTCTCCTGGTTAAATTTGAGCCTAACCTAACCTAACCTAACCTAACCTAACCTAACCAACGTAACCTAACCTAACCTCCCCAAATTGCAGGTACTGTAACCTATCGTGGATTAGAGTGATTTACGATCAAGTTTATGTGAGAAAACGAAATTTGGAGTCTCCTGGTTAAATTTGAGCCTAACCTAACCTAACCTAACCTAACCTAACCAACGTAACCTAACCTAACCTCCCCAAATTGCAGGTACTGTAACCTATCGTGGATTAGAGTGATTTACGATCAAGTTTATGTGAGAAAACGAAATTTGGAGTCTCCTGGTTAAATTTGAGCCTAACCTAACCTAACCTAACCTAACCTAACCTAACCAACGTAACCTAACCTAACCTCCCCAAATTGCAGGTACTGTAACCTATCGTGGATTAGAGTGATTTACGATCAAGTTTATGTGAGAAAACGAAATTTGGAGTCTCCTGGTTAAATTTGAGCCTAACCTAACCTAACCTAACCTAACCTAACCTAACCAACGTAACCTAACCTAACCTCCCCAAATTGCAGGTACTGTAACCTATCGTGGATTAGAGTGATTTACGATCAAGTTTATGTGAGAAAACGAAATTTGGAGTCTCCTGGTTAAATTTGAGCCTAACCTAACCTAACCTAACCTAACCAACGTAACCTAACCTAACCTCCCCAAATTGCAGGTACTGTAACCTATCGTGGATTAGAGTGATTTACGATCAAGTTTATGTGAGAAAACGAAATTTGGAGTCTCCTGGTTAAATTTGAGCCTAACCTAACCTAACCTAACCTAACCTAACCTAACCAACGTAACCTAACCTAACCTCCCCAAATTGCAGGTACTGTAACCTATCGTGGATTAGAGTGATTTACGATCAAGTTTATGTGAGAAAACGAAATTTGGAGTCTCCTGGTTAAATTTGAGCCTAACCTAACCTAACCTAACCTAACCTAACCTAACCAACGTAACCTAACCTAACCTCCCCAAATTGCAGGTACTGTAACCTATCGTGGATTAGAGTGATTTACGATCAAGTTTATGTGAGAAAACGAAATTTGGAGTCTCCTGGTTAAATTTGAGCCTAACCTAACCTAACCTAACCTAACCTAACCTAACCAACGTAACCTAACCTAACCTCCCCAAATTGCAGGTACTGTAACCTATCGTGGATTAGAGTGATTTACGATCAAGTTTATGTGAGAAAACGAAATTTGGAGTCTCCTGGTTAAATTTGAGCCTAACCTAACCTAACCTAACCTAACCTAACCTAACCAACGTAACCTAACCTAACCTCCCCAAATTGCAGGTACTGTAACCTATCGTGGATTAGAGTGATTTACGATCAAGTTTATGTGAGAAAACGAAATTTGGAGTCTCCTGGTTAAATTTGAGCCTAACCTAACCTAACCTAACCTAACCTAACCTAACCAACGTAACCTAACCTAACCTCCCCAAATTGCAGGTACTGTAACCTATCGTGGATTAGAGTGATTTACGATCAAGTTTATGTGAGAAAACGAAATTTGGAGTCTCCTGGTTAAATTTGAGCCTAACCTAACCTAACCTAACCTAACCTAACCTAACCAACGTAACCTAACCTAACCTCCCCAAATTGCAGGTACTGTAACCTATCGTGGATTAGAGTGATTTACGATCAAGTTTATGTGAGAAAACGAAATTTGGAGTCTCCTGGTTAAATTTGAGCCTAACCTAACCTAACCTAACCTAACCTAACCTAACCAACGTAACCTAACCTAACCTCCCCAAATTGCAGGTACTGTAACCTATCGTGGATTAGAGTGATTTACGATCAAGTTTATGTGAGAAAACGAAATTTGGAGTCTCCTGGTTAAATTTGAGCCTAACCTAACCTAACCTAACCTAACCTAACCTAACCAACGTAACCTAACCTAACCTCCCCAAATTGCAGGTACTGTAACCTATCGTGGATTAGAGTGATTTACGATCAAGTTTATGTGAGAAAACGAAATTTGGAGTCTCCTGGTTAAATTTGAGCCTAACCTAACCTAACCTAACCTAACCTAACCTAACCAACGTAACCTAACCTAACCTCCCCAAATTGCAGGTACTGTAACCTATCGTGGATTAGAGTGATTTACGATCAAGTTTATGTGAGAAAACGAAATTTGGAGTCTCCTGGTTAAATTTGAGCCTAACCTAACCTAACCTAACCTAACCTAACCTAACCAACGTAACCTAACCTAACCTCCCCAAATTGCAGGTACTGTAACCTATCGTGGATTAGAGTGATTTACGATCAAGTTTATGTGAGAAAACGAAATTTGGAGTCTCCTGGTTAAATTTGAGCCTAACCTAACCTAACCTAACCTAACCTAACCTAACCAACGTAACCTAACCTAACCTCCCCAAATTGCAGGTACTGTAACCTATCGTGGATTAGAGTGATTTACGATCAAGTTTATGTGAGAAAACGAAATTTGGAGTCTCCTGGTTAAATTTGAGCCTAACCTAACCTAACCTAACCTAACCTAACCTAACCAACGTAACCTAACCTAACCTCCCCAAATTGCAGGTACTGTAACCTATCGTGGATTAGAGTGATTTACGATCAAGTTTATGTGAGAAAACGAAATTTGGAGTCTCCTGGTTAAATTTGAGCCTAACCTAACCTAACCTAACCTAACCTAACCTAACCAACGTAACCTAACCTAACCTCCCCAAATTGCAGGTACTGTAACCTATCGTGGATTAGAGTGATTTACGATCAAGTTTATGTGAGAAAACGAAATTTGGAGTCTCCTGGTTAAATTTGAGCCTAACCTAACCTAACCTAACCTAACCTAACCTAACCAACGTAACCTAACCTAACCTCCCCAAATTGCAGGTACTGTAACCTATCGTGGATTAGAGTGATTTACGATCAAGTTTATGTGAGAAAACGAAATTTGGAGTCTCCTGGTTAAATTTGAGCCTAACCTAACCTAACCTAACCTAACCTAACCTAACCTAACCAACGTAACCTAACCTAACCTCCCCAAATTGCAGGTACTGTAACCTATCGTGGATTAGAGTGATTTACGATCAAGTTTATGTGAGAAAACGAAATTTGGAGTCTCCTGGTTAAATTTGAGCCTAACCTAACCTAACCTAACCTAACCTAACCTAACCAACGTAACCTAACCTAACCTCCCCAAATTGCAGGTACTGTAACCTATCGTGGATTAGAGTGATTTACGATCAAGTTTATGTGAGAAAACGAAATTTGGAGTCTCCTGGTTAAATTTGAGCCTAACCTAACCTAACCTAACCTAACCTAACCTAACCAACGTAACCTAACCTAACCTCCCCAAATTGCAGGTACTGTAACCTATCGTGGATTAGAGTGATTTACGATCAAGTTTATGTGAGAAAACGAAATTTGGAGTCTCCTGGTTAAATTTGAGCCTAACCTAACCTAACCTAACCTAACCTAACCTAACCAACGTAACCTAACCTAACCTCCCCAAATTGCAGGTACTGTAACCTATCGTGGATTAGAGTGATTTACGATCAAGTTTATGTGAGAAAACGAAATTTGGAGTCTCCTGGTTAAATTTGAGCCTAACCTAACCTAACCTAACCTAACCTAACCAACGTAACCTAACCTAACCTCCCCAAATTGCAGGTACTGTAACCTATCGTGGATTAGAGTGATTTACGATCAAGTTTATGTGAGAAAACGAAATTTGGAGTCTCCTGGTTAAATTTGAGCCTAACCTAACCTAACCTAACCTAACCTAACCTAACCAACGTAACCTAACCTAACCTCCCCAAATTGCAGGTACTGTAACCTATCGTGGATTAGAGTGATTTACGATCAAGTTTATGTGAGAAAACGAAATTTGGAGTCTCCTGGTTAAATTTGAGCCTAACCTAACCTAACCTAACCTAACCTAACCTAACCAACGTAACCTAACCTAACCTCCCCAAATTGCAGGTACTGTAACCTATCGTGGATTAGAGTGATTTACGATCAAGTTTATGTGAGAAAACGAAATTTGGAGTCTCCTGGTTAAATTTGAGCCTAACCTAACCTAACCTAACCTAACCTAACCTAACCAACGTAACCTAACCTAACCTCCCCAAATTGCAGGTACTGTAACCTATCGTGGATTAGAGTGATTTACGATCAAGTTTATGTGAGAAAACGAAATTTGGAGTCTCCTGGTTAAATTTGAGCCTAACCTAACCTAACCTAACCTAACCTAACCTAACCTAACCAACGTAACCTAACCTAACCTCCCCAAATTGCAGGTACTGTAACCTATCGTGGATTAGAGTGATTTACGATCAAGTTTATGTGAGAAAACGAAATTTGGAGTCTCCTGGTTAAATTTGAGCCTAACCTAACCTAACCTAACCTAACCTAACCTAACCAACGTAACCTAACCTAACCTCCCCAAATTGCAGGTACTGTAACCTATCGTGGATTAGAGTGATTTACGATCAAGTTTATGTGAGAAAACGAAATTTGGAGTCTCCTGGTTAAATTTGAGCCTAACCTAACCTAACCTAACCTAACCTAACCTAACCAACGTAACCTAACCTAACCTCCCCAAATTGCAGGTACTGTAACCTATCGTGGATTAGAGTGATTTACGATCAAGTTTATGTGAGAAAACGAAATTTGGAGTCTCCTGGTTAAATTTGAGCCTAACCTAACCTAACCTAACCTAACCTAACCTAACCAACGTAACCTAACCTAACCTCCCCAAATTGCAGGTACTGTAACCTATCGTGGATTAGAGTGATTTACGATCAAGTTTATGTGAGAAAACGAAATTTGGAGTCTCCTGGTTAAATTTGAGCCTAACCTAACCTAACCTAACCTAACCTAACCTAACCAACGTAACCTAACCTAACCTCCCCAAATTGCAGGTACTGTAACCTATCGTGGATTAGAGTGATTTACGATCAAGTTTATGTGAGAAAACGAAATTTGGAGTCTCCTGGTTAAATTTGAGCCTAACCTAACCTAACCTAACCTAACCTAACCTAACCAACGTAACCTAACCTAACCTCCCCAAATTGCAGGTACTGTAACCTATCGTGGATTAGAGTGATTTACGATCAAGTTTATGTGAGAAAACGAAATTTGGAGTCTCCTGGTTAAATTTGAGCCTAACCTAACCTAACCTAACCTAACCTAACCTAACCAACGTAACCTAACCTAACCTCCCCAAATTGCAGGTACTGTAACCTATCGTGGATTAGAGTGATTTACGATCAAGTTTATGTGAGAAAACGAAATTTGGAGTCTCCTGGTTAAATTTGAGCCTAACCTAACCTAACCTAACCTAACCTAACCAACGTAACCTAACCTAACCTCCCCAAATTGCAGGTACTGTAACCTATCGTGGATTAGAGTGATTTACGATCAAGTTTATGTGAGAAAACGAAATTTGGAGTCTCCTGGTTAAATTTGAGCCTAACCTAACCTAACCTAACCTAACCTAACCTAACCAACGTAACCTAACCTAACCTCCCCAAATTGCAGGTACTGTAACCTATCGTGGATTAGAGTGATTTACGATCAAGTTTATGTGAGAAAACGAAATTTGGAGTCTCCTGGTTAAATTTGAGCCTAACCTAACCTAACCTAACCTAACCTAACCAACGTAACCTAACCTAACCTCCCCAAATTGCAGGTACTGTAACCTATCGTGGATTAGAGTGATTTACGATCAAGTTTATGTGAGAAAACGAAATTTGGAGTCTCCTGGTTAAATTTGAGCCTAACCTAACCTAACCTAACCTAACCTAACCTAACCAACGTAACCTAACCTAACCTCCCCAAATTGCAGGTACTGTAACCTATCGTGGATTAGAGTGATTTACGATCAAGTTTATGTGAGAAAACGAAATTTGGAGTCTCCTGGTTAAATTTGAGCCTAACCTAACCTAACCTAACCTAACCTAACCAACGTAACCTAACCTAACCTCCCCAAATTGCAGGTACTGTAACCTATCGTGGATTAGAGTGATTTACGATCAAGTTTATGTGAGAAAACGAAATTTGGAGTCTCCTGGTTAAATTTGAGCCTAACCTAACCTAACCTAACCTAACCTAACCTAACCAACGTAACCTAACCTAACCTCCCCAAATTGCAGGTACTGTAACCTATCGTGGATTAGAGTGATTTACGATCAAGTTTATGTGAGAAAACGAAATTTGGAGTCTCCTGGTTAAATTTGAGCCTAACCTAACCTAACCTAACCTAACCTAACCTAACCAACGTAACCTAACCTAACCTCCCCAAATTGCAGGTACTGTAACCTATCGTGGATTAGAGTGATTTACGATCAAGTTTATGTGAGAAAACGAAATTTGGAGTCTCCTGGTTAAATTTGAGCCTAACCTAACCTAACCTAACCTAACCTAACCTAACCAACGTAACCTAACCTAACCTCCCCAAATTGCAGGTACTGTAACCTATCGTGGATTAGAGTGATTTACGATCAAGTTTATGTGAGAAAACGAAATTTGGAGTCTCCTGGTTAAATTTGAGCCTAACCTAACCTAACCTAACCTAACCTAACCTAACCTAACCTAACCTAACCAACGTAACCTAACCTAACCTCCCCAAATTGCAGGTACTGTAACCTATCGTGGATTAGAGTGATTTACGATCAAGTTTATGTGAGAAAACGAAATTTGGAGTCTCCTGGTTAAATTTGAGCCTAACCTAACCTAACCTAACCTAACCTAACCTAACCAACGTAACCTAACCTAACCTCCCCAAATTGCAGGTACTGTAACCTATCGTGGATTAGAGTGATTTACGATCAAGTTTATGTGAGAAAACGAAATTTGGAGTCTCCTGGTTAAATTTGAGCCTAACCTAACCTAACCTAACCTAACCTAACCTAACCAACGTAACCTAACCTAACCTCCCCAAATTGCAGGTACTGTAACCTATCGTGGATTAGAGTGATTTACGATCAAGTTTATGTGAGAAAACGAAATTTGGAGTCTCCTGGTTAAATTTGAGCCTAACCTAACCTAACCTAACCTAACCTAACCTAACCAACGTAACCTAACCTAACCTCCCCAAATTGCAGGTACTGTAACCTATCGTGGATTAGAGTGATTTACGATCAAGTTTATGTGAGAAAACGAAATTTGGAGTCTCCTGGTTAAATTTGAGCCTAACCTAACCTAACCTAACCTAACCTAACCTAACCAACGTAACCTAACCTAACCTCCCCAAATTGCAGGTACTGTAACCTATCGTGGATTAGAGTGATTTACGATCAAGTTTATGTGAGAAAACGAAATTTGGAGTCTCCTGGTTAAATTTGAGCCTAACCTAACCTAACCTAACCTAACCTAACCTAACCAACGTAACCTAACCTAACCTCCCCAAATTGCAGGTACTGTAACCTATCGTGGATTAGAGTGATTTACGATCAAGTTTATGTGAGAAAACGAAATTTGGAGTCTCCTGGTTAAATTTGAGCCTAACCTAACCTAACCTAACCTAACCTAACCTAACCAACGTAACCTAACCTAACCTCCCCAAATTGCAGCTACTGTAACCTATCGTGGATTAGAGTGATTTACGATCAAGTTTATGTGAGAAAACGAAATTTGGAGTCTCCTGGTTAAATTTGAGCCTAACCTAACCTAACCTAACCTAACCTAACCTAACCAACGTAACCTAACCTAACCTCCCCAAATTGCAGGTACTGTAACCTATCGTGGATTAGAGTGATTTACGATCAAGTTTATGTGAGAAAACGAAATTTGGAGTCTCCTGGTTAAATTTGAGCCTAACCTAACCTAACCTAACCTAACCTAACCTAACCAACGTAACCTAACCTAACCTCCCCAAATTGCAGGTACTGTAACCTATCGTGGATTAGAGTGATTTACGATCAAGTTTATGTGAGAAAACGAAATTTGGAGTCTCCTGGTTAAATTTGAGCCTAACCTAACCTAACCTAACCTAACCTAACCTAACCAACGTAACCTAACCTAACCTCCCCAAATTGCAGGTACTGTAACCTATCGTGGATTAGAGTGATTTACGATCAAGTTTATGTGAGAAAACGAAATTTGGAGTCTCCTGGTTAAATTTGAGCCTAACCTAACCTAACCTAACCTAACCTAACCTAACCAACGTAACCTAACCTAACTTCCACAAATTGCAGGTACTGTAACCTATCGTGGATTAGAGTGATTTACGATCAAGTTTATGTGAGAAAACGAAATTTGGAGTCTCCTGGTTAAATTTGAGCCTAACCTAACCTAACCTAACCTAACCTAACCTAACCAACGTAACCTAACCTAACCTCCCCAAATTGCAGGTACTGTAACCTATCGTGGATTAGAGTGATTTACGATCAAGTTTATGTGAGAAAACGAAATTTGGAGTCTCCTGGTTAAATTTGAGCCTAACCTAACCTAACCTAACCTAACCTAACCTAACCTAACCAACGTAACCTAACCTAACCTCCCCAAATTGCAGGTACTGTAACCTATCGTGGATTAGAGTGATTTACGATCAAGTTTATGTGAGAAAACGAAATTTGGAGTCTCCTGGTTAAATTTGAGCCTAACCTAACCTAACCTAACCTAACCTAACCTAACCAACGTAACCTAACCTAACCTCCCCAAATTGCAGGTACTGTAACCTATCGTGGATTAGAGTGATTTACGATCAAGTTTATGTGAGAAAACGAAATTTGGAGTCTCCTGGTTAAATTTGAGCCTAACCTAACCTAACCTAACCTAACCTAACCTAACCAACGTAACCTAACCTAACCTCCCCAAATTGCAGGTACTGTAACCTATCGTGGATTAGAGTGATTTACGATCAAGTTTATGTGAGAAAACGAAATTTGGAGTCTCCTGGTTAAATTTGAGCCTAACCTAACCTAACCTAACCTAACCTAACCTAACCAACGTAACCTAACCTAACCTCCCCAAATTGCAGGTACTGTAACCTATCGTGGATTAGAGTGATTTACGATCAAGTTTATGTGAGAAAACGAAATTTGGAGTCTCCTGGTTAAATTTGAGCCTAACCTAACCTAACCTAACCTAACCTAACCTAACCAACGTAACCTAACCTAACCTCCCCAAATTGCAGGTACTGTAACCTATCGTGGATTAGAGTGATTTACGATCAAGTTTATGTGAGAAAACGAAATTTGGAGTCTCCTGGTTAAATTTGAGCCTAACCTAACCTAACCTAACCTAACCTAACCTAACCAACGTAACCTAACCTAACCTCCCCAAATTGCAGGTACTGTAACCTATCGTGGATTAGAGTGATTTACGATCAAGTTTATGTGAGAAAACGAAATTTGGAGTCTCCTGGTTAAATTTGAGCCTAACCTAACCTAACCTAACCTAACCTAACCTAACCAACGTAACCTAACCTAACCTCCCCAAATTGCAGGTACTGTAACCTATCGTGGATTAGAGTGATTTACGATCAAGTTTATGTGAGAAAACGAAATTTGGAGTCTCCTGGTTAAATTTGAGCCTAACCTAACCTAACCTAACCTAACCTAACCTAACCAACGTAACCTAACCTAACCTCCCCAAATTGCAGGTACTGTAACCTATCGTGGATTAGAGTGATTTACGATCAAGTTTATGTGAGAAAACGAAATTTGGAGTCTCCTGGTTAAATTTGAGCCTAACCTAACCTAACCTAACCTAACCTAACCTAACCAACGTAACCTAACCTAACCTCCCCAAATTGCAGGTACTGTAACCTATCGTGGATTAGAGTGATTTACGATCAAGTTTATGTGAGAAAACGAAATTTGGAGTCTCCTGGTTAAATTTGAGCCTAACCTAACCTAACCTAACCTAACCTAACCTAACCTAACCTAACCAACGTAACCTAACCTAACCTCCCCAAATTGCAGGTACTGTAACCTATCGTGGATTAGAGTGATTTACGATCAAGTTTATGTGAGAAAACGAAATTTGGAGTCTCCTGGTTAAATTTGAGCCTAACCTAACCTAACCTAACCTAACCTAACCTAACCAACGTAACCTAACCTAACCTCCCCAAATTGCAGGTACTGTAACCTATCGTGGATTAGAGTGATTTACGATCAAGTTTATGTGAGAAAACGAAATTTGGAGTCTCCTGGTTAAATTTGAGCCTAACCTAACCTAACCTAACCTAACCTAACCTAACCAACGTAACCTAACCTAACCTCCCCAAATTGCAGGTACTGTAACCTATCGTGGATTAGAGTGATTTACGATCAAGTTTATGTGAGAAAACGAAATTTGGAGTCTCCTGGTTAAATTTGAGCCTAACCTAACCTAACCTAACCTAACCTAACCTAACCAACGTAACCTAACCTAACCTCCCCAAATTGCAGGTACTGTAACCTATCGTGGATTAGAGTGATTTACGATCAAGTTTATGTGAGAAAACGAAATTTGGAGTCTCCTGGTTAAATTTGAGCCTAACCTAACCTAACCTAACCTAACCTAACCTAACCAACGTAACCTAACCTAACCTCCCCAAATTGCAGGTACTGTAACCTATCGTGGATTAGAGTGATTTACGATCAAGTTTATGTGAGAAAACGAAATTTGGAGTCTCCTGGTTAAATTTGAGCCTAACCTAACCTAACCTAACCTAACCTAACCTAACCAACGTAACCTAACCTAACCTCCCCAAATTGCAGGTACTGTAACCTATCGTGGATTAGAGTGATTTACGATCAAGTTTATGTGAGAAAACGAAATTTGGAGTCTCCTGGTTAAATTTGAGCCTAACCTAACCTAACCTAACCTAACCTAACCTAACCAACGTAACCTAACCTAACCTCCCCAAATTGCAGGTACTGTAACCTATCGTGGATTAGAGTGATTTACGATCAAGTTTATGTGAGAAAACGAAATTTGGAGTCTCCTGGTTAAATTTGAGCCTAACCTAACCTAACCTAACCTAACCTAACCTAACCAACGTAACCTAACCTAACCTCCCCAAATTGCAGGTACTGTAACCTATCGTGGATTAGAGTGATTTACGATCAAGTTTATGTGAGAAAACGAAATTTGGAGTCTCCTGGTTAAATTTGAGCCTAACCTAACCTAACCTAACCTAACCTAACCTAACCAACGTAACCTAACCTAACCTCCCCAAATTGCAGGTACTGTAACCTATCGTGGATTAGAGTGATTTACGATCAAGTTTATGTGAGAAAACGAAATTTGGAGTCTCCTGGTTAAATTTGAGCCTAACCTAACCTAACCTAACCTAACCTAACCTAACCAACGTAACCTAACCTAACCTCCCCAAATTGCAGGTACTGTAACCTATCGTGGATTAGAGTGATTTACGATCAAGTTTATGTGAGAAAACGAAATTTGGAGTCTCCTGGTTAAATTTGAGCCTAACCTAACCTAACCTAACCTAACCTAACCTAACCAACGTAACCTAACCTAACCTCCCCAAATTGCAGGTACTGTAACCTATCGTGGATTAGAGTGATTTACGATCAAGTTTATGTGAGAAAACGAAATTTGGAGTCTCCTGGTTAAATTTGAGCCTAACCTAACCTAACCTAACCTAACCTAACCTAACCAACGTAACCTAACCTAACCTCCCCAAATTGCAGGTACTGTAACCTATCGTGGATTAGAGTGATTTACGATCAAGTTTATGTGAGAAAACGAAATTTGGAGTCTCCTGGTTAAATTTGAGCCTAACCTAACCTAACCTAACCTAACCTAACCTAACCAACGTAACCTAACCTAACCTCCCCAAATTGCAGGTACTGTAACCTATCGTGGATTAGAGTGATTTACGAACAAGTTTATGTGAGAAAACGAAATTTGGATTCTCCTGGTTAAATTTGAGCCTAACCTAACCTAACCTAACCTAACCTAACCTAACCAACGTAACCTAACCTAACCTCCCCAAATTGCAGGTACTGTAACCTATCGTGGATTAGAGTGATTTACGATCAAGTTTATGTGAGAAAACGAAATTTGGAGTCTCCTGGTTAAATTTGAGCCTAACCTAACCTAACCTAACCTAACCTAACCTAACCAACGTAACCTAACCTAACCTCCCCAAATTGCAGGTACTGTAACCTATCGTGGATTAGAGTGATTTACGATCAAGTTTATGTGAGAAAACGAAATTTGGAGTCTCCTGGTTAAATTTGAGCCTAACCTAACCTAACCTAACCTAACCTAACCTAACCAACGTAACCTAACCTAACCTCCCCAAATTGCAGGTACTGTAACCTATCGTGGATTAGAGTGATTTACGATCAAGTTTATGTGAGAAAACGAAATTTGGAGTCTCCTGGTTAAATTTGAGCCTAACCTAACCTAACCTAACCTAACCTAACCTAACCAACGTAACCTAACCTAACCTCCCCAAATTGCAGGTACTGTAACCTATCGTGGATTAGAGTGATTTACGATCAAGTTTATGTGAGAAAACGAAATTTGGAGTCTCCTGGTTAAATTTGAGCCTAACCTAACCTAACCTAACCTAACCTAACCTAACCAACGTAACCTAACCTAACCTCCCCAAATTGCAGGTACTGTAACCTATCGTGGATTAGAGTGATTTACGATCAAGTTTATGTGAGAAAACGAAATTTGGAGTCTCCTGGTTAAATTTGAGCCTAACCTAACCTAACCTAACCTAACCTAACCTAACCAACGTAACCTAACCTAACCTCCCCAAATTGCAGGTACTGTAACCTATCGTGGATTAGAGTGATTTACGATCAAGTTTATGTGAGAAAACGAAATTTGGAGTCTCCTGGTTAAATTTGAGCCTAACCTAACCTAACCTAACCTAACCTAACCTAACCAACGTAACCTAACCTAACCTCCCCAAATTGCAGGTACTGTAACCTATCGTGGATTAGAGTGATTTACGATCAAGTTTATGTGAGAAAACGAAATTTGGAGTCTCCTGGTTAAATTTGAGCCTAACCTAACCTAACCTAACCTAACCTAACCTAACCAACGTAACCTAACCTAACCTCCCCAAATTGCAGGTACTGTAACCTATCGTGGATTAGAGTGATTTACGATCAAGTTTATGTGAGAAAACGAAATTTGGAGTCTCCTGGTTAAATTTGAGCCTAACCTAACCTAACCTAACCTAACCTAACCAACGTAACCTAACCTAACCTCCCCAAATTGCAGGTACTGTAACCTATCGTGGATTAGAGTGATTTACGATCAAGTTTATGTGAGAAAACGAAATTTGGAGTCTCCTGGTTAAATTTGAGCCTAACCTAACCTAACCTAACCTAACCTAACCTAACCAACGTAACCTAACCTAACCTCCCCAAATTGCAGGTACTGTAACCTATCGTGGATTAGAGTGATTTACGATCAAGTTTATGTGAGAAAACGAAATTTGGAGTCTCCTGGTTAAATTTGAGCCTAACCTAACCTAACCTAACCTAACCTAACCTAACCAACGTAACCTAACCTAACCTCCCCAAATTGCAGGTACTGTAACCTATCGTGGATTAGAGTGATTTACGATCAAGTTTATGTGAGAAAACGAAATTTGGAGTCTCCTGGTTAAATTTGAGCCTAACCTAACCTAACCTAACCTAACCTAACCTAACCAACGTAACCTAACCTAACCTCCCCAAATTGCAGGTACTGTAACCTATCGTGGATTAGAGTGATTTACGATCAAGTTTATGTGAGAAAACGAAATTTGGAGTCTCCTGGTTAAATTTGAGCCTAACCTAACCTAACCTAACCTAACCTAACCTAACCAACGTAACCTAACCTAACCTCCCCAAATTGCAGGTACTGTAACCTATCGTGGATTAGAGCGATTTACGATCAAGTTTATGTGAGAAAACGAAATTTGGAGTCTCCTGGTTAAATTTGAGCCTAACCTAACCTAACCTAACCTAACCTAACCTAACCAACGTAACCTAACCTAACCTCCCCAAATTGCAGGTACTGTAACCTATCGTGGATTAGAGTGATTTACGATCAAGTTTATGTGAGAAAACGAAATTTGGAGTCTCCTGGTTAAATTTGAGCCTAACCTAACCTAACCTAACCTAACCTAACCTAACCAACGTAACCTAACCTAACCTCCCCAAATTGCAGGTACTGTAACCTATCGTGGATTAGAGTGATTTACGATCAAGTTTATGTGAGAAAACGAAATTTGGAGTCTCCTGGTTAAATTTGAGCCTAACCTAACCTAACCTAACCTAACCTAACCTAACCAACGTAACCTAACCTAACCTCCCCAAATTGCAGGTACTGTAACCTATCGTGGATTAGAGTGATTTACGATCAAGTTTATGTGAGAAAACGAAATTTGGAGTCTCCTGGTTAAATTTGAGCCTAACCTAACCTAACCTAACCTAACCTAACCTAACCAACGTAACCTAACCTAACCTCCCCAAATTGCAGGTACTGTAACCTATCGTGGATTAGAGTGATTTACGATCAAGTTTATGTGAGAAAACGAAATTTGGAGTCTCCTGGTTAAATTTGAGCCTAACCTAACCTAACCTAACCTAACCTAACCTAACCAACGTAACCTAACCTAACCTCCCCAAATTGCAGGTACTGTAACCTATCGTGGATTAGAGTGATTTACGATCAAGTTTATGTGAGAAAACGAAATTTGGAGTCTCCTGGTTAAATTTGAGCCTAACCTAACCTAACCTAACCTAACCTAACCTAACCTAACCTAACCAACGTAACCTAACCTAACCTCCCCAAATTGCAGGTACTGTAACCTATCGTGGATTAGAGTGATTTACGATCAAGTTTATGTGAGAAAACGAAATTTGGAGTCTCCTGGTTAAATTTGAGCCTAACCTAACCTAACCTAACCTAACCTAACCTAACCAACGTAACCTAACCTAACCTCCCCAAATTGCAGGTACTGTAACCTATCGTGGATTAGAGTGATTTACGATCAAGTTTATGTGAGAAAACGAAATTTGGAGTCTCCTGGTTAAATTTGAGCCTAACCTAACCTAACCTAACCTAACCTAACCTAACCAACGTAACCTAACCTAACCTCCCCAAATTGCAGGTACTGTAACCTATCGTGGATTAGAGTGATTTACGATCAAGTTTATGTGAGAAAACGAAATTTGGAGTCTCCTGGTTAAATTTGAGCCTAACCTAACCTAACCTAACCTAACCTAACCTAACCAACGTAACCTAACCTAACCTCCCCAAATTGCAGGTACTGTAACCTATCGTGGATTAGAGTGATTTACGATCAAGTTTATGTGAGAAAACGAAATTTGGAGTCTCCTGGTTAAATTTGAGCCTAACCTAACCTAACCTAACCTAACCTAACCTAACCTAACCAACGTAACCTAACCTAACCTCCCCAAATTGCAGGTACTGTAACCTATCGTGGATTAGAGTGATTTACGATCAAGTTTATGTGAGAAAACGAAATTTGGAGTCTCCTGGTTAAATTTGAGCCTAACCTAACCTAACCTAACCTAACCTAACCTAACCAACGTAACCTAACCTAACCTCCCCAAATTGCAGGTACTGTAACCTATCGTGGATTAGAGTGATTTACGATCAAGTTTATGTGAGAAAACGAAATTTGGAGTCTCCTGGTTAAATTTGAGCCTAACCTAACCTAACCTAACCTAACCTAACCTAACCAACGTAACCTAACCTAACCTCCCCAAATTGCAGGTACTGTAACCTATCGTGGATTAGAGTGATTTACGATCAAGTTTATGTGAGAAAACGAAATTTGGAGTCTCCTGGTTAAATTTGAGCCTAACCTAACCTAACCTAACCTAACCTAACCTAACCAACGTAACCTAACCTAACCTCCCCAAATTGCAGGTACTGTAACCTATCGTGGATTAGAGTGATTTACGATCAAGTTTATGTGAGAAAACGAAATTTGGAGTCTCCTGGTTAAATTTGAGCCTAACCTAACCTAACCTAACCTAACCTAACCTAACCTAACCTAACCAACGTAACCTAACCTAACCTCCCCAAATTGCAGGTACTGTAACCTATCGTGGATTAGAGTGATTTACGATCAAGTTTATGTGAGAAAACGAAATTTGGAGTCTCCTGGTTAAATTTGAGCCTAACCTAACCTAACCTAACCTAACCTAACCTAACCAACGTAACCTAACCTAACCTCCCCAAATTGCAGGTACTGTAACCTATCGTGGATTAGAGTGATTTACGATCAAGTTTATGTGAGAAAACGAAATTTGGAGTCTCCTGGTTAAATTTGAGCCTAACCTAACCTAACCTAACCTAACCTAACCTAACCAACGTAACCTAACCTAACCTCCCCAAATTGCAGGTACTGTAACCTATCGTGGATTAGAGTGATTTACGATCAAGTTTATGTGAGAAAACGAAATTTGGAGTCTCCTGGTTAAATTTGAGCCTAACCTAACCTAACCTAACCTAACCTAACCTAACCTAACCAACGTAACCTAACCTAACCTCCCCAAATTGCAGGTACTGTAACCTATCGTGGATTAGAGTGATTTACGATCAAGTTTATGTGAGAAAACGAAATTTGGAGTCTCCTGGTTAAATTTGAGCCTAACCTAACCTAACCTAACCTAACCTAACCTAACCAACGTAACCTAACCTAACCTCCCCAAATTGCAGGTACTGTAACCTATCGTGGATTAGAGTGATTTACGATCAAGTTTATGTGAGAAAACGAAATTTGGAGTCTCCTGGTTAAATTTGAGCCTAACCTAACCTAACCTAACCTAACCTAACCTAACCAACGTAACCTAACCTAACCTCCCCAAATTGCAGGTACTGTAACCTATCGTGGATTAGAGTGATTTACGATCAAGTTTATGTGAGAAAACGAAATTTGGAGTCTCCTGGTTAAATTTGAGCCTAACCTAACCTAACCTAACCTAACCTAACCTAACCAACGTAACCTAACCTAACCTCCCCAAATTGCAGGTACTGTAACCTATCGTGGATTAGAGTGATTTACGATCAAGTTTATGTGAGAAAACGAAATTTGGAGTCTCCTGGTTAAATTTGAGCCTAACCTAACCTAACCTAACCTAACCTAACCTAACCTAACCTAACCAACGTAACCTAACCTAACCTCCCCAAATTGCAGGTACTGTAACCTATCGTGGATTAGAGTGATTTACGATCAAGTTTATGTGAGAAAACGAAATTTGGAGTCTCCTGGTTAAATTTGAGCCTAACCTAACCTAACCTAACCTAACCTAACCTAACCAACGTAACCTAACCTAACCTCCCCAAATTGCAGGTACTGTAACCTATCGTGGATTAGAGTGATTTACGATCAAGTTTATGTGAGAAAACGAAATTTGGAGTCTCCTGGTTAAATTTGAGCCTAACCTAACCTAACCTAACCTAACCTAACCTAACCTAACCTAACCAACGTAACCTAACCTAACCTCCCCAAATTGCAGGTACTGTAACCTATCGTGGATTAGAGTGATTTACGATCAAGTTTATGTGAGAAAACGAAATTTGGAGTCTCCTGGTTAAATTTGAGCCTAACCTAACCTAACCTAACCTAACCTAACCTAACCAACGTAACCTAACCTAACCTCCCCAAATTGCAGGTACTGTAACCTATCGTGGATTAGAGTGATTTACGATCAAGTTTATGTGAGAAAACGAAATTTGGAGTCTCCTGGTTAAATTTGAGCCTAACCTAACCTAACCTAACCTAACCTAACCTAACCAACGTAACCTAACCTAACCTCCCCAAATTGCAGGTACTGTAACCTATCGTGGATTAGAGTGATTTACGATCAAGTTTATGTGAGAAAACGAAATTTGGAGTCTCCTGGTTAAATTTGAGCCTAACCTAACCTAACCTAACCTAACCTAACCTAACCAACGTAACCTAACCTAACCTCCCCAAATTGCAGGTACTGTAACCTATCGTGGATTAGAGTGATTTACGATCAAGTTTATGTGAGAAAACGAAATTTGGAGTCTCCTGGTTAAATTTGAGCCTAACCTAACCTAACCTAACCTAACCTAACCTAACCTAACCTAACCAACGTAACCTAACCTAACCTCCCCAAATTGCAGGTACTGTAACCTATCGTGGATTAGAGTGATTTACGATCAAGTTTATGTGAGAAAACGAAATTTGGAGTCTCCTGGTTAAATTTGAGCCTAACCTAACCTAACCTAACCTAACCTAACCTAACCAACGTAACCTAACCTAACCTCCCCAAATTGCAGGTACTGTAACCTATCGTGGATTAGAGTGATTTACGATCAAGTTTATGTGAGAAAACGAAATTTGGAGTCTCCTGGTTAAATTTGAGCCTAACCTAACCTAACCTAACCTAACCTAACCTAACCTAACCTAACCAACGTAACCTAACCTAACCTCCCCAAATTGCAGGTACTGTAACCTATCGTGGATTAGAGTGATTTACGATCAAGTTTATGTGAGAAAACGAAATTTGGAGTCTCCTGGTTAAATTTGAGCCTAACCTAACCTAACCTAACCTAACCTAACCTAACCAACGTAACCTAACCTAACCTCCCCAAATTGCAGGTACTGTAACCTATCGTGGATTAGAGTGATTTACGATCAAGTTTATGTGAGAAAACGAAATTTGGAGTCTCCTGGTTAAATTTGAGCCTAACCTAACCTAACCTAACCTAACCTAACCTAACCTAACCTAACCAACGTAACCTAACCTAACCTCCCCAAATTGCAGGTACTGTAACCTATCGTGGATTAGAGTGATTTACGATCAAGTTTATGTGAGAAAACGAAATTTGGAGTCTCCTGGTTAAATTTGAGCCTAACCTAACCTAACCTAACCTAACCTAACCTAACCAACGTAACCTAACCTAACCTCCCCAAATTGCAGGTACTGTAACCTATCGTGGATTAGAGTGATTTACGATCAAGTTTATGTGAGAAAACGAAATTTGGAGTCTCCTGGTTAAATTTGAGCCTAACCTAACCTAACCTAACCTAACCTAACCTAACCTAACCTAACCAACGTAACCTAACCTAACCTCCCCAAATTGCAGGTACTGTAACCTATCGTGGATTAGAGTGATTTACGATCAAGTTTATGTGAGAAAACGAAATTTGGAGTCTCCTGGTTAAATTTGAGCCTAACCTAACCTAACCTAACCTAACCTAACCTAACCAACGTAACCTAACCTAACCTCCCCAAATTGCAGGTACTGTAACCTATCGTGGATTAGAGTGATTTACGATCAAGTTTATGTGAGAAAACGAAATTTGGAGTCTCCTGGTTAAATTTGAGCCTAACCTAACCTAACCTAACCTAACCTAACCTAACCTAACCTAACCAACGTAACCTAACCTAACCTCCCCAAATTGCAGGTACTGTAACCTATCGTGGATTAGAGTGATTTACGATCAAGTTTATGTGAGAAAACGAAATTTGGAGTCTCCTGGTTAAATTTGAGCCTAACCTAACCTAACCTAACCTAACCTAACCTAACCTAACCTAACCAACGTAACCTAACCTAACCTCCCCAAATTGCAGGTACTGTAACCTATCGTGGATTAGAGTGATTTACGATCAAGTTTATGTGAGAAAACGAAATTTGGAGTCTCCTGGTTAAATTTGAGCCTAACCTAACCTAACCTAACCTAACCTAACCTAACCTAACCAACGTAACCTAACCTAACCTCCCCAAATTGCAGGTACTGTAACCTATCGTGGATTAGAGTGATTTACGATCAAGTTTATGTGAGAAAACGAAATTTGGAGTCTCCTGGTTAAATTTGAGCCTAACCTAACCTAACCTAACCTAACCTAACCTAACCTAACCTAACCAACGTAACCTAACCTAACCTCCCCAAATTGCAGGTACTGTAACCTATCGTGGATTAGAGTGATTTACGATCAAGTTTATGTGAGAAAACGAAATTTGGAGTCTCCTGGTTAAATTTGAGCCTAACCTAACCTAACCTAACCTAACCTAACCTAACCTAACCTAACCAACGTAACCTAACCTAACCTCCCCAAATTGCAGGTACTGTAACCTATCGTGGATTAGAGTGATTTACGATCAAGTTTATGTGAGAAAACGAAATTTGGAGTCTCCTGGTTAAATTTGAGCCTAACCTAACCTAACCTAACCTAACCTAACCTAACCTAACCAACGTAACCTAACCTAACCTCCCCAAATTGCAGGTACTGTAACCTATCGTGGATTAGAGTGATTTACGATCAAGTTTATGTGAGAAAACGAAATTTGGAGTCTCCTGGTTAAATTTGAGCCTAACCTAACCTAACCTAACCTAACCTAACCTAACCTAACCTAACCAACGTAACCTAACCTAACCTCCCCAAATTGCAGGTACTGTAACCTATCGTGGATTAGAGTGATTTACGATCAAGTTTATGTGAGAAAACGAAATTTGGAGTCTCCTGGTTAAATTTGAGCCTAACCTAACCTAACCTAACCTAACCTAACCTAACCAACGTAACCTAACCTAACCTCCCCAAATTGCAGGTACTGTAACCTATCGTGGATTAGAGTGATTTACGATCAAGTTTATGTGAGAAAACGAAATTTGGAGTCTCCTGGTTAAATTTGAGCCTAACCTAACCTAACCTAACCTAACCTAACCTAACCTAACCTAACCAACGTAACCTAACCTAACCTCCCCAAATTGCAGGTACTGTAACCTATCGTGGATTAGAGTGATTTACGATCAAGTTTATGTGAGAAAACGAAATTTGGAGTCTCCTGGTTAAATTTGAGCCTAACCTAACCTAACCTAACCTAACCTAACCTAACCTAACCTAACCAACGTAACCTAACCTAACCTCCCCAAATTGCAGGTACTGTAACCTATCGTGGATTAGAGTGATTTACGATCAAGTTTATGTGAGAAAACGAAATTTGGAGTCTCCTGGTTAAATTTGAGCCTAACCTAACCTAACCTAACCTAACCTAACCTAACCTAACCTAACCAACGTAACCTAACCTAACCTCCCCAAATTGCAGGTACTGTAACCTATCGTGGATTAGAGTGATTTACGATCAAGTTTATGTGAGAAAACGAAATTTGGAGTCTCCTGGTTAAATTTGAGCCTAACCTAACCTAACCTAACCTAACCTAACCTAACCTAACCTAACCAACGTAACCTAACCTAACCTCCCCAAATTGCAGGTACTGTAACCTATCGTGGATTAGAGTGATTTACGATCAAGTTTATGTGAGAAAACGAAATTTGGAGTCTCCTGGTTAAATTTGAGCCTAACCTAACCTAACCTAACCTAACCTAACCTAACCTAACCTAACCAACGTAACCTAACCTAACCTCCCCAAATTGCAGGTACTGTAACCTATCGTGGATTAGAGTGATTTACGATCAAGTTTATGTGAGAAAACGAAATTTGGAGTCTCCTGGTTAAATTTGAGCCTAACCTAACCTAACCTAACCTAACCTAACCTAACCAACGTAACCTAACCTAACCTCCCCAAATTGCAGGTACTGTAACCTATCGTGGATTAGAGTGATTTACGATCAAGTTTATGTGAGAAAACGAAATTTGGAGTCTCCTGGTGAAATTTGAGCCTAACCTAACCTAACCTAACCTAACCTAACCTAACCAACGTAACCTAACCTAACCTCCCCAAATTGCAGGTACTGTAACCTATCGTGGATTAGAGTGATTTACGATCAAGTTTATGTGAGAAAACGAAATTTGGAGTCTCCTGGTTAAATTTGAGCCTAACCTAACCTAACCTAACCTAACCTAACCTAACCAACGTAACCTAACCTAACCTCCCCAAATTGCAGGTACTGTAACCTATCGTGGATTAGAGTGATTTACGATCAAGTTTATGTGAGAAAACGAAATTTGGAGTCTCCTGGTTAAATTTGAGCCTAACCTAACCTAACCTAACCTAACCTAACCTAACCAACGTAACCTAACCTAACCTCCCCAAATTGCAGGTACTGTAACCTATCGTGGATTAGAGTGATTTACGATCAAGTTTATGTGAGAAAACGAAATTTGGAGTCTCCTGGTTAAATTTGAGCCTAACCTAACCTAACCTAACCTAACCTAACCTAACCTAACCTAACCAACGTAACCTAACCTAACCTCCCCAAATTGCAGGTACTGTAACCTATCGTGGATTAGAGTGATTTACGATCAAGTTTATGTGAGAAAACGAAATTTGGAGTCTCCTGGTTAAATTTGAGCCTAACCTAACCTAACCTAACCTAACCTAACCTAACCAACGTAACCTAACCTAACCTCCCCAAATTGCAGGTACTGTAACCTATCGTGGATTAGAGTGATTTACGATCAAGTTTATGTGAGAAAACGAAATTTGGAGTCTCCTGGTTAAATTTGAGCCTAACCTAACCTAACCTAACCTAACCTAACCTAACCTAACCTAACCAACGTAACCTAACCTAACCTCCCCAAATTGCAGGTACTGTAACCTATCGTGGATTAGAGTGATTTACGATCAAGTTTATGTGAGAAAACGAAATTTGGAGTCTCCTGGTTAAATTTGAGCCTAACCTAACCTAACCTAACCTAACCTAACCTAACCAACGTAACCTAACCTAACCTCCCCAAATTGCAGGTACTGTAACCTATCGTGGATTAGAGTGATTTACGATCAAGTTTATGTGAGAAAACGAAATTTGGAGTCTCCTGGTTAAATTTGAGCCTAACCTAACCTAACCTAACCTAACCTAACCTAACCAACGTAACCTAACCTAACCTCCCCAAATTGCAGGTACTGTAACCTATCGTGGATTAGAGTGATTTACGATCAAGTTTATGTGAGAAAACGAAATTTGGAGTCTCCTGGTTAAATTTGAGCCTAACCTAACCTAACCTAACCTAACCTAACCTAACCAACGTAACCTAACCTAACCTCCCCAAATTGCAGGTACTGTAACCTATCGTGGATTAGAGTGATTTACGATCAAGTTTATGTGAGAAAACGAAATTTGGAGTCTCCTGGTTAAATTTGAGCCTAACCTAACCTAACCTAACCTAACCTAACCTAACCTAACCTAACCAACGTAACCTAACCTAACCTCCCCAAATTGCAGGTACTGTAACCTATCGTGGATTAGAGTGATTTACGATCAAGTTTATGTGAGAAAACGAAATTTGGAGTCTCCTGGTTAAATTTGAGCCTAACCTAACCTAACCTAACCTAACCTAACCTAACCTAACCTAACCAACGTAACCTAACCTAACCTCCCCAAATTGCAGGTACTGTAACCTATCGTGGATTAGAGTGATTTACGATCAAGTTTATGTGAGAAAACGAAATTTGGAGTCTCCTGGTTAAATTTGAGCCTAACCTAACCTAACCTAACCTAACCTAACCTAACCAACGTAACCTAACCTAACCTCCCCAAATTGCAGGTACTGTAACCTATCGTGGATTAGAGTGATTTACGATCAAGTTTATGTGAGAAAACGAAATTTGGAGTCTCCTGGTTAAATTTGAGCCTAACCTAACCTAACCTAACCTAACCTAACCTAACCAACGTAACCTAACCTAACCTCCCCAAATTGCAGGTACTGTAACCTATCGTGGATTAGAGTGATTTACGATCAAGTTTATGTGAGAAAACGAAATTTGGAGTCTCCTGGTTAAATTTGAGCCTAACCTAACCTAACCTAACCTAACCTAACCTAACCAACGTAACCTAACCTAACCTCCCCAAATTGCAGGTACTGTAACCTATCGTGGATTAGAGTGATTTACGATCAAGTTTATGTGAGAAAACGAAATTTGGAGTCTCCTGGTTAAATTTGAGCCTAACCTAACCTAACCTAACCTAACCTAACCGAACCGAACCTAACCAACGTAACCTAACCTAACCTCCCCAAATTGCAGGTACTGTAACCTATCGTGGATTAGAGTGATTTACGATCAAGTTTATGTGAGAAAACGAAATTTGGAGTCTCCTGGTTAAATTTGAGCCTAACCTAACCTAACCTAACCTAACCTAACCTAACCAACGTAACCTAACCTAACCTCCCCAAATTGCAGGTACTGTAACCTATCGTGGATTAGAGTGATTTACGATCAAGTTTATGTGAGAAAACGAAATTTGGAGTCTCCTGGTTAAATTTGAGCCTAACCTAACCTAACCTAACCTAACCTAACCTAACCAACGTAACCTAACCTAACCTCCCCAAATTGCAGGTACTGTAACCTATCGTGGATTAGAGTGATTTACGATCAAGTTTATGTGAGAAAACGAAATTTGGAGTCTCCTGGTTAAATTTGAGCCTAACCTAACCTAACCTAACCTAACCTAACCTAACCAACGTAACCTAACCTAACCTCCCCAAATTGCAGGTACTGTAACCTATCGTGGATTAGAGTGATTTACGATCAAGTTTATGTGAGAAAACGAAATTTGGAGTCTCCTGGTTAAATTTGAGCCTAACCTAACCTAACCTAACCTAACCTAACCTAACCAACGTAACCTAACCTAACCTCCCCAAATTGCAGGTACTGTAACCTATCGTGGATTAGAGTGATTTACGATCAAGTTTATGTGAGAAAACGAAATTTGGAGTCTCCTGGTTAAATTTGAGCCTAACCTAACCTAACCTAACCTAACCTAACCTAACCAACGTAACCTAACCTAACCTCCCCAAATTGCAGGTACTGTAACCTATCGTGGATTAGAGTGATTTACGATCAAGTTTATGTGAGAAAACGAAATTTGGAGTCTCCTGGTTAAATTTGAGCCTAACCTAACCTAACCTAACCTAACCTAACCTAACCAACGTAACCTAACCTAACCTCCCCAAATTGCAGGTACTGTAACCTATCGTGGATTAGAGTGATTTACGATCAAGTTTATGTGAGAAAACGAAATTTGGAGTCTCCTGGTTAAATTTGAGCCTAACCTAACCTAACCTAACCTAACCTAACCTAACCAACGTAACCTAACCTAACCTCCCCAAATTGCAGGTACTGTAACCTATCGTGGATTAGAGTGATTTACGATCAAGTTTATGTGAGAAAACGAAATTTGGAGTCTCCTGGTTAAATTTGAGCCTAACCTAACCTAACCTAACCTAACCTAACCTAACCAACGTAACCTAACCTAACCTCCCCAAATTGCAGGTACTGTAACCTATCGTGGATTAGAGTGATTTACGATCAAGTTTATGTGAGAAAACGAAATTTGGAGTCTCCTGGTTAAATTTGAGCCTAACCTAACCTAACCTAACCTAACCTAACCTAACCAACGTAACCTAACCTAACCTCCCCAAATTGCAGGTACTGTAACCTATCGTGGATTAGAGTGATTTACGATCAAGTTTATGTGAGAAAACGAAATTTGGAGTCTCCTGGTTAAATTTGAGCCTAACCTAACCTAACCTAACCTAACCTAACCTAACCTAACCTAACCAACGTAACCTAACCTAACCTCCCCAAATTGCAGGTACTGTAACCTATCGTGGATTAGAGTGATTTACGATCAAGTTTATGTGAGAAAACGAAATTTGGAGTCTCCTGGTTAAATTTGAGCCTAACCTAACCTAACCTAACCTAACCTAACCTAACCAACGTAACCTAACCTAACCTCCCCAAATTGCAGGTACTGTAACCTATCGTGGATTAGAGTGATTTACGATCAAGTTTATGTGAGAAAACGAAATTTGGAGTCTCCTGGTTAAATTTGAGCCTAACCTAACCTAACCTAACCTAACCTAACCTAACCAACGTAACCTAACCTAACCTCCCCAAATTGCAGGTACTGTAACCTATCGTGGATTAGAGTGATTTACGATCAAGTTTATGTGAGAAAACGAAATTTGGAGTCTCCTGGTTAAATTTGAGCCTAACCTAACCTAACCTAACCTAACCTAACCTAACCAACGTAACCTAACCTAACCTCCCCAAATTGCAGGTACTGTAACCTATCGTGGATTAGAGTGATTTACGATCAAGTTTATGTGAGAAAACGAAATTTGGAGTCTCCTGGTTAAATTTGAGCCTAACCTAACCTAACCTAACCTAACCTAACCTAACCAACGTAACCTAACCTAACCTCCCCAAATTGCAGGTACTGTAACCTATCGTGGATTAGAGTGATTTACGATCAAGTTTATGTGAGAAAACGAAATTTGGAGTCTCCTGGTTAAATTTGAGCCTAACCTAACCTAACCTAACCTAACCTAACCTAACCAACGTAACCTAACCTAACCTCCCCAAATTGCAGGTACTGTAACCTATCGTGGATTAGAGTGATTTACGATCAAGTTTATGTGAGAAAACGAAATTTGGAGTCTCCTGGTTAAATTTGAGCCTAACCTAACCTAACCTAACCTAACCTAACCTAACCAACGTAACCTAACCTAACCTCCCCAAATTGCAGGTACTGTAACCTATCGTGGATTAGAGTGATTTACGATCAAGTTTATGTGAGAAAACGAAATTTGGAGTCTCCTGGTTAAATTTGAGCCTAACCTAACCTAACCTAACCTAACCTAACCAACGTAACCTAACCTAACCTCCCCAAATTGCAGGTACTGTAACCTATCGTGGATTAGAGTGATTTACGATCAAGTTTATGTGAGAAAACGAAATTTGGAGTCTCCTGGTTAAATTTGAGCCTAACCTAACCTAACCTAACCTAACCTAACCTAACCAACGTAACCTAACCTAACCTCCCCAAATTGCAGGTACTGTAACCTATCGTGGATTAGAGTGATTTACGATCAAGTTTATGTGAGAAAACGAAATTTGGAGTCTCCTGGTTAAATTTGAGCCTAACCTAACCTAACCTAACCTAACCTAACCTAACCAACGTAACCTAACCTAACCTCCCCAAATTGCAGGTACTGTAACCTATCGTGGATTAGAGTGATTTACGATCAAGTTTATGTGAGAAAACGAAATTTGGAGTCTCCTGGTTAAATTTGAGCCTAACCTAACCTAACCTAACCTAACCTAACCAACGTAACCTAACCTAACCTCCCCAAATTGCAGGTACTGTAACCTATCGTGGATTAGAGTGATTTACGATCAAGTTTATGTGAGAAAACGAAATTTGGAGTCTCCTGGTTAAATTTGAGCCTAACCTAACCTAACCTAACCTAACCTAACCTAACCTAACCAACGTAACCTAACCTAACCTCCCCAAATTGCAGGTACTGTAACCTATCGTGGATTAGAGTGATTTACGATCAAGTTTATGTGAGAAAACGAAATTTGGAGTCTCCTGGTTAAATTTGAGCCTAACCTAACCTAACCTAACCTAACCTAACCTAACCAACGTAACCTAACCTAACCTCCCCAAATTGCAGGTACTGTAACCTATCGTGGATTAGAGTGATTTACGATCAAGTTTATGTGAGAAAACGAAATTTGGAGTCTCCTGGTTAAATTTGAGCCTAACCTAACCTAACCTAACCTAACCTAACCTAACCAACGTAACCTAACCTAACCTCCCCAAATTGCAGGTACTGTAACCTATCGTGGATTAGAGTGATTTACGATCAAGTTTATGTGAGAAAACGAAATTTGGAGTCTCCTGGTTAAATTTGAGCCTAACCTAACCTAACCTAACCTAACCTAACCTAACCAACGTAACCTAACCTAACCTCCCCAAATTGCAGGTACTGTAACCTATCGTGGATTAGAGTGATTTACGATCAAGTTTATGTGAGAAAACGAAATTTGGAGTCTCCTGGTTAAATTTGAGCCTAACCTAACCTAACCAAACCGAACCTAACCTAACCAACGTAACCTAACCTAACCTCCCCAAATTGCAGGTACTGTAACCTATCGTGGATTAGAGTGATTTACGATCAAGTTTATGTGAGAAAACGAAATTTGGAGTCTCCTGGTTAAATTTGAGCCTAACCTAACCTAACCTAACCTAACCTAACCTAACCAACGTAACCTAACCTAACCTCCCCAAATTGCAGGTACTGTAACCTATCGTGGATTAGAGTGATTTACGATCAAGTTTATGTGAGAAAACGAAATTTGGAGTCTCCTGGTTAAATTTGAGCCTAACCTAACCTAACCTAACCTAACCTAACCTAACCAACGTAACCTAACCTAACCTCCCCAAATTGCAGGTACTGTAACCTATCGTGGATTAGAGTGATTTACGATCAAGTTTATGTGAGAAAACGAAATTTGGAGTCTCCTGGTTAAATTTGAGCCTAACCTAACCTAACCTAACCTAACCTAACCTAACCAACGTAACCTAACCTAACCTCCCCAAATTGCAGGTACTGTAACCTATCGTGGATTAGAGTGATTTACGATCAAGTTTATGTGAGAAAACGAAATTTGGAGTCTCCTGGTTAAATTTGAGCCTAACCTAACCTAACCTAACCTAACCTAACCTAACCAACGTAACCTAACCTAACCTCCCCAAATTGCAGGTACTGTAACCTATCGTGGATTAGAGTGATTTACGATCAAGTTTATGTGAGAAAACGAAATTTGGAGTCTCCTGGTTAAATTTGAGCCTAACCTAACCTAACCTAACCTAACCTAACCTAACCAACGTAACCTAACCTAACCTCCCCAAATTGCAGGTACTGTAACCTATCGTGGATTAGAGTGATTTACGATCAAGTTTATGTGAGAAAACGAAATTTGGAGTCTCCTGGTTAAATTTGAGCCTAACCTAACCTAACCTAACCTAACCTAACCTAACCAACGTAACCTAACCTAACCTCCCCAAATTGCAGGTACTGTAACCTATCGTGGATTAGAGTGATTTACGATCAAGTTTATGTGAGAAAACGAAATTTGGAGTCTCCTGGTTAAATTTGAGCCTAACCTAACCTAACCTAACCTAACCTAACCTAACCAACGTAACCTAACCTAACCTCCCCAAATTGCAGGTACTGTAACCTATCGTGGATTAGAGTGATTTACGATCAAGTTTATGTGAGAAAACGAAATTTGGAGTCTCCTGGTTAAATTTGAGCCTAACCTAACCTAACCTAACCTAACCTAACCTAACCAACGTAACCTAACCTAACCTCCCCAAATTGCAGGTACTGTAACCTATCGTGGATTAGAGTGATTTACGATCAAGTTTATGTGAGAAAACGAAATTTGGAGTCTCCTGGTTAAATTTGAGCCTAACCTAACCTAACCTAACCTAACCTAACCAACGTAACCTAACCTAACCTCCCCAAATTGCAGGTACTGTAACCTATCGTGGATTAGAGTGATTTACGATCAAGTTTATGTGAGAAAACGAAATTTGGAGTCTCCTGGTTAAATTTGAGCCTAACCTAACCTAACCTAACCTAACCTAACCTAACCAACGTAACCTAACCTAACCTCCCCAAATTGCAGGTACTGTAACCTATCGTGGATTAGAGTGATTTACGATCAAGTTTATGTGAGAAAACGAAATTTGGAGTCTCCTGGTTAAATTTGAGCCTAACCTAACCTAACCTAACCTAACCTAACCAACGTAACCTAACCTAACCTCCCCAAATTGCAGGTACTGTAACCTATCGTGGATTAGAGTGATTTACGATCAAGTTTATGTGAGAAAACGAAATTTGGAGTCTCCTGGTTAAATTTGAGCCTAACCTAACCTAACCTAACCTAACCTAACCTAACCAACGTAACCTAACCTAACCTCCCCAAATTGCAGGTACTGTAACCTATCGTGGATTAGAGTGATTTACGATCAAGTTTATGTGAGAAAACGAAATTTGGAGTCTCCTGGTTAAATTTGAGCCTAACCTAACCTAACCTAACCTAACCTAACCTAACCAACGTAACCTAACCTAACCTCCCCAAATTGCAGGTACTGTAACCTATCGTGGATTAGAGTGATTTACGATCAAGTTTATGTGAGAAAACGAAATTTGGAGTCTCCTGGTTAAATTTGAGCCTAACCTAACCTAACCTAACCTAACCTAACCTAACCAACGTAACCTAACCTAACCTCCCCAAATTGCAGGTACTGTAACCTATCGTGGATTAGAGTGATTTACGATCAAGTTTATGTGAGAAAACGAAATTTGGAGTCTCCTGGTTAAATTTGAGCCTAACCTAACCTAACCTAACCTAACCTAACCTAACCAACGTAACCTAACCTAACCTCCCCAAATTGCAGCTACTGTAACCTATCGTGGATTAGAGTGATTTACGATCAAGTTTATGTGAGAAAACGAAATTTGGAGTCTCCTGGTTAAATTTGAGCCTAACCTAACCTAACCTAACCTAACCTAACCTAACCAACGTAACCTAACCTAACCTCCCCAAATTGCAGGTACTGTAACCTATCGTGGATTAGAGTGATTTACGATCAAGTTTATGTGAGAAAACGAAATTTGGAGTCTCCTGGTTAAATTTGAGCCTAACCTAACCTAACCTAACCTAACCTAACCTAACCAACGTAACCTAACCTAACCTCCCCAAATTGCAGGTACTGTAACCTATCGTGGATTAGAGTGATTTACGATCAAGTTTATGTGAGAAAACGAAATTTGGAGTCTCCTGGTTAAATTTGAGCCTAACCTAACCTAACCTAACCTAACCTAACCTAACCAACGTAACCTAACCTAACCTCCCCAAATTGCAGGTACTGTAACCTATCGTGGATTAGAGTGATTTACGATCAAGTTTATGTGAGAAAACGAAATTTGGAGTCTCCTGGTTAAATTTGAGCCTAACCTAACCTAACCTAACCTAACCTAACCTAACCAACGTAACCTAACCTAACCTCCCCAAATTGCAGGTACTGTAACCTATCGTGGATTAGAGTGATTTACGATCAAGTTTATGTGAGAAAACGAAATTTGGAGTCTCCTGGTTAAATTTGAGCCTAACCTAACCTAACCTAACCTAACCTAACCTAACCAACGTAACCTAACCTAACCTCCCCAAATTGCAGGTACTGTAACCTATCGTGGATTAGAGTGATTTACGATCAAGTTTATGTGAGAAAACGAAATTTGGAGTCTCCTGGTTAAATTTGAGCCTAACCTAACCTAACCTAACCTAACCTAACCTAACCAACGTAACCTAACCTAACCTCCCCAAATTGCAGGTACTGTAACCTATCGTGGATTAGAGTGATTTACGATCAAGTTTATGTGAGAAAACGAAATTTGGAGTCTCCTGGTTAAATTTGAGCCTAACCTAACCTAACCTAACCTAACCTAACCTAACCAACGTAACCTAACCTAACCTCCCCAAATTGCAGGTACTGTAACCTATCGTGGATTAGAGTGATTTACGATCAAGTTTATGTGAGAAAACGAAATTTGGAGTCTCCTGATTAAATTTGAGCCTAACCTAACCTAACCTAACCTAACCAACGTAACCTAACCTAACCTCCCCAAATTGCAGGTACTGTAACCTATCGTGGATTAGAGTGATTTACGATCAAGTTTATGTGAGAAAACGAAATTTGGAGTCTCCTGGTTAAATTTGAGCCTAACCTAACCTAACCTAACCAACGTAACCTAACCTAACCTCCCCAAATTGCAGGTACTGTAACCTATCGTGGATTAGAGTGATTTACGATCAAGTTTATGTGAGAAAACGAAATTTGGAGTCTCCTGGTTAAATTTGAGCCTAACCTAACCTATCCTAACCTAACCTAACCGAACCGAACCTAATCAACGTAACCTAACCTAACCTCCCCAAATTGCAGGTACTGTAACCTATCGTGGATTAGAGTGATTTACGATCAAGTTTATGTGAGAAAACGAAATTTGGAGTCTCCTGGTTAAATTTGAGCCTAACCTAACCTAACCTAACCTAACCTAACCTAACCAACGTAACCTAACCTAACCTCCCCAAATTGCAGGTACTGTAACCTATCGTGGATTAGAGTGATTTACGATCAAGTTTATGTGAGAAAACGAAATTTGGAGTCTCCTGGTTAAATTTGAGCCTAACCTAACCTAACCTAACCTAACCTAACCGAACCGAACCTAACCAACGTAACCTAACCTAACCTCCCCAAATTGCAGGTACTGTAACCTATCGTGGATTAGAGTGATTTACGATCAAGTTTATGTGAGAAAACGAAATTTGGAGTCTCCTGGTTAAATTTGAGCCTAACCTAACCTAACCTAACCTAACCTAACCTAACCAACGTAACCTAACCTAACCTCCCCAAATTGCAGGTACTGTAACCTATCGTGGATTAGAGTGATTTACGATCAAGTTTATGTGAGAAAACGAAATTTGGAGTCTCCTGGTTAAATTTGAGCCTAACCTAACCTAACCTAACCTAACCTAACCTAACCAACGTAACCTAACCTAACCTCCCCAAATTGCAGGTACTGTAACCTATCGTGGATTAGAGTGATTTACGATCAAGTTTATGTGAGAAAACGAAATTTGGAGTCTCCTGGTTAAATTTGAGCCTAACCTAACCTAACCTAACCTAACCTAACCTAACCAACGTAACCTAACCTAACCTCCCCAAATTGCAGGTACTGTAACCTATCGTGGATTAGAGTGATTTACGATCAAGTTTATGTGAGAAAACGAAATTTGGAGTCTCCTGGTTAAATTTGAGCCTAACCTAACCTAACCTAACCAACGTAACCTAACCTAACCTCCCCAAATTGCAGGTACTGTAACCTATCGTGGATTAGAGTGATTTACGATCAAGTTTATGTGAGAAAACGAAATTTGGAGTCTCCTGGTTAAATTTGAGCCTAACCTAACCTAACCTAACCTAACATAACCAACGTAACCTAACCTAACCTCCCCAAATTGCAGGTACTGTAACCTATCGTGGATTAGAGTGATTTACGATCAAGTTTATGTGAGAAAACGAAATTTGGAGTCTCCTGGTTAAATTTGAGCCTAACCTAACCTAACCTAACCTAACCTAACCGAACCAAACCTAACCAACGTAACCTAACCTAACCTCCCCAAATTGCAGGTACTGTAACCTATCGTGGATTAGAGTGATTTACGATCAAGTTTATGTGAGAAAACGAAATTTGGAGTCTCCTGGTTAAATTTGAGCCTAACCTAACCTAACCTAACCTAACCTAACCGAACCGAACCTAACCAACGTAACCTAACCTAACCTCCCCAAATTGCAGGTACTGTAACCTATCGTGGATTAGAGTGATTTACGATCAAGTTTATGTGAGAAAACGAAATTTGGAGTCTCCTGGTTAAATTTGAGCCTAACCTAACCTAACCTAACCTAACCTAACCGAACCGAACCTAATCAACGTAACCTAACCTAACCTCCCCAAATTGCAGGTACTGTAACCTATCGTGGATTAGAGTGATTTACGATCAAGTTTATGTGAGAAAACGAAATTTGGAGTCTCCTGGTTAAATTTGAGCCTAACCTAACCTAACCTAACCTAACCTAACCTAACCAACGTAACCTAACCTAACCTCCCCAAATTGCAGGTACTGTAACCTATCGTGGATTAGAGTGATTTACGATCAAGTTTATGTGAGAAAACGAAATTTGGAGTCTCCTGGTTAAATTTGAGCCTAACCTAACCTAACCTAACCTAACCTAACCTAACCAACGTAACCTAACCTAACCTCCCCAAATTGCAGGTACTGTAACCTATCGTGGATTAGAGTGATTTACGATCAAGTTTATGTGAGAAAACGAAATTTGGAGTCTCCTGGTTAAATTTGAGCCTAACCTAACCTAACCTAACCTAACCTAACCTAACCAACGTAACCTAACCTAACCTCCCCAAATTGCAGGTACTGTAACCTATCGTGGATTAGAGTGATTTACGATCAAGTTTATTTGAGAAAACGAAATTTGGAGTCTCCTGGTTAAATTTGAGCCTAACCTAACCTAACCTAACCTAACCGAACCGAACCTAACCTAACCTAACCTAACCAACGTAACCTAACCTAACCTCCCCAAATTGCAGGTACTGTAACCTATCGTGGATTAGAGTGATTTACGATCAAGTTTATGTGAGAAAACGAAATTTGGAGTCTCCTGGTTAAATTTGAGCCTAACCTAACCTAACCTAACCTAACCTAACCTAACCAACGTAACCTAACCTAACCTCCCCAAATTGCAGGTACTGTAACCTATCGTGGATTAGAGTGATTTACGATCAAGTTTATGTGAGAAAACGAAATTTGGAGTCTCCTGGTTAAATTTGAGCCTAACCTAACCTAACCTAACCTAACCTAACCTAACCAACGTAACCTAACCTAACCTCCCCAAATTGCAGGTACTGTAACCTATCGTGGATTAGAGTGATTTACGATCAAGTTTATGTGAGAAAACGAAATTTGGAGTCTCCTGGTTAAATTTGAGCCTAACCTAACCTAACCTAACCAACGTAACCTAACCTAACCTCCCCAAATTGCAGGTACTGTAACCTATCGTGGATTAGAGTGATTTACGATCAAGTTTATGTGAGAAAACGAAATTTGGAGTCTCCTGGTTAAATTTGAGCCTAACCTAACCTAACCTAACCTAACCTAACCTAACCAACGTAACCTAACCTAACCTCCCCAAATTGCAGGTACTGTAACCTATCGTGGATTAGAGTGATTTACGATCAAGTTTATGTGAGAAAACGAAATTTGGAGTCTCCTGGTTAAATTTGAGCCTAACCTAACCTAACCTAACCTAACCTAACCAACGTAACCTAACCTAACCTCCCCAAATTGCAGGTACTGTAACCTATCGTGGATTAGAGTGATTTACGATCAAGTTTATGTGAGAAAACGAAATTTGGAGTCTCCTGGTTAAATTTGAGCCTAACCTAACCTAACCTAACCTAACCTAACCTAACCAACGTAACCTAACCTAACCTCCCCAAATTGCAGGTACTGTAACCTATCGTGGATTAGAGTGATTTACGATCAAGTTTATGTGAGAAAACGAAATTTGGAGTCTCCTGGTTAAATTTGAGCCTAACCTAACCTAACCTAACCTAACCTAACCTAACCAACGTAACCTAACCTAACCTCCCCAAATTGCAGGTACTGTAACCTATCGTGGATTAGAGTGATTTACGATCAAGTTTATGTGAGAAAACGAAATTTGGAGTCTCCTGGTTAAATTTGAGCCTAACCTAACCTAACCTAACCTAACCTAACCTAACCAACGTAACCTAACCTAACCTCCCCAAATTGCAGGTACTGTAACCTATCGTGGATTAGAGTGATTTACGATCAAGTTTATGTGAGAAAACGAAATTTGGAGTCTCCTGGTTAAATTTGAGCCTAACCTAACCTAACCTAACCTAACCTAACCTAACCAACGTAACCTAACCTAACCTCCCCAAATTGCAGGTACTGTAACCTATCGTGGATTAGAGTGATTTACGATCAAGTTTATGTGAGAAAACGAAATTTGGAGTCTCCTGGTTAAATTTGAGCCTAACCTAACCTAACCTAACCTAACCTAACCTAACCAACGTAACCTAACCTAACCTCCCCAAATTGCAGGTACTGTAACCTATCGTGGATTAGAGTGATTTACGATCAAGTTTATGTGAGAAAACGAAATTTGGAGTCTCCTGGTTAAATTTGAGCCTAACCTAACCTAACCTAACCAACGTAACCTAACCTAACCTCCCCAAATTGCAGGTACTGTAACCTATCGTGGATTAGAGTGATTTACGATCAAGTTTATGTGAGAAAACGAAATTTGGAGTCTCCTGGTTAAATTTGAGCCTAACCTAACCTAACCTAACCTAACCTAACCGAACCGAACCTAACCAACGTAACCTAACCTAACCTCCCCAAATTGCAGGTACTGTAACCTATCGTGGATTAGAGTGATTTACGATCAAGTTTATGTGAGAAAACGAAATTTGGAGTCTCCTGGTTAAATTTGAGCCTAACCTAACCTAACCTAACCTAACCTAACCTAACCAACGTAACCTAACCTAACCTCCCCAAATTGCAGGTACTGTAACCTATCGTGGATTAGAGTGATTTACGATCAAGTTTATGTGAGAAAACGAAATTTGGAGTCTCCTGGTTAAATTTGAGCCTAACCTAACCTAACCTAACCTAACCTAACCTAACCAACGTAACCTAACCTAACCTCCCCAAATTGCAGGTACTGTAACCTATCGTGGATTAGAGTGATTTACGATCAAGTTTATGTGAGAAAACGAAATTTGGAGTCTCCTGGTTAAATTTGAGCCTAACCTAACCTAACCTAACCGAACCGAACCGAACCTAACCAACGTAACCTAACCTAACCTCCCCAAATTGCAGGTACTGTAACCTATCGTGGATTAGAGTGATTTACGATCAAGTTTATGTGAGAAAACGAAATTTGGAGTCTCCTGGTTAAATTTGAGCCTAACCTAACCTAACCTAACCTAACCTAACCTAACCAACGTAACCTAACCTAACCTCCCCAAATTGCAGGTACTGTAACCTATCGTGGATTAGAGTGATTTACGATCAAGTTTATGTGAGAAAACGAAATTTGGAGTCTCCTGGTTAAATTTGAGCCTAACCTAACCTAACCTAACCTAACCGAACCGAACCGAACCTAACCAACGTAACCTAACCTAACCTCCCCAAATTGCAGGTACTGTAACCTATCGTGGATTAGAGTGATTTACGATCAAGTTTATGTGAGAAAACGAAATTTGGAGTCTCCTGGTTAAATTTGAGCCTAACCTAACCTAACCTAACCTAACCTAACCAACGTAACCTAACCTAACCTCCCCAAATTGCAGGTACTGTAACCTATCGTGGATTAGAGTGATTTACGATCAAGTTTATGTGAGAAAACGAAATTTGGAGTCTCCTGGTTAAATTTGAGCCTAACCTAACCTAACCTAACCTAACCTAACCTAACCAACGTAACCTAACCTAACCTCCCCAAATTGCAGGTACTGTAACCTATCGTGGATTAGAGTGATTTACGATCAAGTTTATGTGAGAAAACGAAATTTGGAGTCTCCTGGTTAAATTTGAGCCTAACCTAACCTAACCTAACCTAACCTAACCTAACCAACGTAACCTAACCTAACCTCCCCAAATTGCAGGTACTGTAACCTATCGTGGATTAGAGTGATTTACGATCAAGTTTATGTGAGAAAACGAAATTTGGAGTCTCCTGGTTAAATTTGAGCCTAACCTAACCTAACCTAACCTAACCTAACCTAACCAACGTAACCTAACCTAACCTCCCCAAATTGCAGGTACTGTAACCTATCGTGGATTAGAGTGATTTACGATCAAGTTTATGTGAGAAAACGAAATTTGGAGTCTCCTGGTTAAATTTGAGCCTAACCTAACCTAACCTAACCTAACCTAACCTAACCAACGTAACCTAACCTAACCTCCCCAAATTGCAGGTACTGTAACCTATCGTGGATTAGAGTGATTTACGATCAAGTTTATGTGAGAAAACGAAATTTGGAGTCTCCTGGTTAAATTTGAGCCTAACCTAACCTAACCTAACCTAACCTAACCTAACCAACGTAACCTAACCTAACCTCCCCAAATTGCAGGTACTGTAACCTATCGTGGATTAGAGTGATTTACGATCAAGTTTATGTGAGAAAACGAAATTTGGAGTCTCCTGGTTAAATTTGAGCCTAACCTAACCTAACCTAACCTAACCTAACCTAACCAACGTAACCTAACCTAACCTCCCCAAATTGCAGGTACTGTAACCTATCGTGGATTAGAGTGATTTACGATCAAGTTTATGTGAGAAAACGAAATTTGGAGTCTCCTGGTTAAATTTGAGCCTAACCTAACCTAACCTAACCTAACCTAACCTAACCAACGTAACCTAACCTAACCTCCCCAAATTGCAGGTACTGTAACCTATCGTGGATTAGAGTGATTTACGATCAAGTTTATGTGAGAAAACGAAATTTGGAGTCTCCTGGTTAAATTTGAGCCTAACCTAACCTAACCTAACCTAACCTAACCTAACCTAACCAACGTAACCTAACCTAACCTCCCCAAATTGCAGGTACTGTAACCTATCGTGGATTAGAGTGATTTACGATCAAGTTTATGTGAGAAAACGAAATTTGGAGTCTCCTGGTTAAATTTGAGCCTAACCTAACCTAACCTAACCTAACCTAACCTAACCAACGTAACCTAACCTAACCTCCCCAAATTGCAGGTACTGTAACCTATCGTGGATTAGAGTGATTTACGATCAAGTTTATGTGAGAAAACGAAATTTGGAGTCTCCTGGTTAAATTTGAGCCTAACCTAACCTAACCTAACCTAACCTAACCTAACCAACGTAACCTAACCTAACCTCCCCAAATTGCAGGTACTGTAACCTATCGTGGATTAGAGTGATTTACGATCAAGTTTATGTGAGAAAACGAAATTTGGAGTCTCCTGGTTAAATTTGAGCCTAACCTAACCTAACCTAACCTAACCTAACCTAACCAACGTAACCTAACCTAACCTCCCCAAATTGCAGGTACTGTAACCTATCGTGGATTAGAGTGATTTACGATCAAGTTTATGTGAGAAAACGAAATTTGGAGTCTCCTGGTTAAATTTGAGCCTAACCTAACCTAACCTAACCTAACCTAACCTAACCAACGTAACCTAACCTAACCTCCCCAAATTGGAGGTACTGTAACGTATCGTGGATTAGAGTGATTTACGATCAAGTTTATGTGAGAAAACGAAATTTGGAGTCTCCTGGTTAAATTTGAGCCTAACCTAACCTAACCTAACCTAACCTAACCTAACCAACGTAACCTAACCTAACCTCCCCAAATTGCAGGTACTGTAACCTATCGTGGATTAGAGTGATTTACGATCAAGTTTATGTGAGAAAACGAAATTTGGAGTCTCCTGGTTAAATTTGAGCCTAACCTAACCTAACCTAACCTAACCAACGTAACCTAACCTAACCTCCCCAAATTGCAGGTACTGTAACCTATCGTGGATTAGAGTGATTTACGATCAAGTTTATGTGAGAAAACGAAATTTGGAGTCTCCTGGTTAAATTTGAGCCTAACCTAACCTAACCTAACCTAACCTAACCTAACCAACGTAACCTAACCTAACCTCCCCAAATTGCAGGTACTGTAACCTATCGTGGATTAGAGTGATTTACGATCAAGTTTATGTGAGAAAACGAAATTTGGAGTCTCCTGGTTAAATTTGAGCCTAACCTAACCTAACCTAACCTAACCTAACCTAACCAACGTAACCTAACCTAACCTCCCCAAATTGCAGGTACTGTAACCTATCGTGGATTAGAGTGATTTACGATCAAGTTTATGTGAGAAAACGAAATTTGGAGTCTCCTGGTTAAATTTGAGCCTAACCTAACCTAACCTAACCGAACCTAACCTAACCAACGTAACCTAACCTAATCTCCCCAAATCGCAGGTACTGTAACCAATCAGGGATTAGAGTGATTTACGATCAAGTTTATGTGAGAAAACGAAATTTGGAGTCTCCTGGTTAAATTTGAGCCTAACCTAACCTAACCTAACCTAACCTAACCTAACCAACGTAACCTAACCTAACCTCCCCAAATTGCAGGTACTGTAACCTATCGTGGATTAGAGTGATTTACGATCAAGTTTATGTGAGAAAACGAAATTTGGAGTCTCCTGGTTAAATTTGAGCCTAACCTAACCTAACCTAACCTAACCTAACCAACGTAACCTAACCTAACCTCCCCAAATTGCAGGTACTGTAACCTATCGTGGATTAGAGTGATTTACGATCAAGTTTATGTGAGAAAACGAAATTTGGAGTCTCCTGGTTAAATTTGAGCCTAACCTAACCTAACCTAACCTAACCTAACCTAACCAACGTAACCTAACCTAACCTCCCCAAATTGCAGGTACTGTAACCTATCGTGGATTAGAGTGATTTACGATCAAGTTTATGTGAGAAAACGAAATTTGGAGTCTCCTGGTTAAATTTGAGCCTAACCTAACCTAACCTAACCTAACCTAACCTAACCAACGTAACCTAACCTAACCTCCCCAAATTGCAGGTACTGTAACCTATCGTGGATTAGAGTGATTTACGATCAAGTTTATGTGAGAAAACGAAATTTGGAGTCTCCTGGTTAAATTTGAGCCTAACCTAACCTAACCTAACCTAACCTAACCTAACCAACGTAACCTAACCTAACCTCCCCAAATTGCAGGTACTGTAACCTATCGTGGATTAGAGTGATTTACGATCAAGTTTATGTGAGAAAACGAAATTTGGAGTCTCCTGGTTAAATTTGAGCCTAACCTAACCTAACCTAACCTAACCTAACCTAACCAACGTAACCTAACCTAACCTCCCCAAATTGCAGGTACTGTAACCTATCGTGGATTAGAGTGATTTACGATCAAGTTTATGTGAGAAAACGAAATTTGGAGTCTCCTGGTTAAATTTGAGCCTAACCTAACCTAACCTAACCTAACCTAACCTAACCAACGTAACCTAACCTAACCTCCCCAAATTGCAGGTACTGTAACCTATCGTGGATTAGAGTGATTTACGATCAAGTTTATGTGAGAAAACGAAATTTGGAGTCTCCTGGTTAAATTTGAGCCTAACCTAACCTAACCTAACACAACCTAACCAACGTAACCTAACCTAACCTCCCCAAATTGCAGGTACTGTAACCTATCGTGGATTAGAGTGATTTACGATCAAGTTTATGTGAGAAAACGAAATTTGGAGTCTCCTGGTTAAATTTGAGCCTAACCTAACCTAACCTAACCTAACCTAACCTAACCAACGTAACCTAACCTAACCTCCCCAAATTGCAGGTACTGTAACCTATCGTGGATTAGAGTGATTTACGATCAAGTTTATGTGAGAAAACGAAATTTGGAGTCTCCTGGTTAAATTTGAGCCTAACCTAACCTAACCTAACCTAACCTAACCTAACCAACGTAACCTAACCTAACCTCCCCAAATTGCAGGTACTGTAACCTATCGTGGATTAGAGTGATTTACCATCAAGTTTATGTGAGAAAACGAAATTTGGAGTCTCCTGGTTAAATTTGAGCCTAACCTAACCTAACCTAACCTAACCTAACCTAACCAACGTAACCTAACCTAACCTCCCCAAATTGCAGGTACTGTAACCTATCGTGGATTAGAGTGATTTACGATCAAGTTTATGTGAGAAAACGAAATTTGGAGTCTCCTGGTTAAATTTGAGCCTAACCTAACCTAACCTAACCTAACCTAACCTAACCAACGTAACCTAACCTAACCTCCCCAAATCGCAGGTACTGTAACCTATCGTGGATTAGAGTGATTTACGATCAAGTTTATGTGAGAAAACGAAATTTGGAGTCTCCTGGTTAAATTTGAGCCTAACCTAACCTAACCTAACCTAACCTAACCTAACCAACGTAACCTAACCTAACCTCCCCAAATTGCAGGTACTGTAACCTATCGTGGATTAGAGTGATTTACGATCAAGTTTATGTGAGAAAACGAAATTTGGAGTCTCCTGGTTAAATTTGAGCCTAACCTAACCTAACCTAACCTAACCTAACCTAACCAACGTAACCTAACCTAACCTCCCCAAATTGCAGGCACTGTAACCTATCGTGGATTAGAGTGATTTACGATCAAGTTTATGTGAGAAAACGAAATTTGGAGTCTCCTGGTTAAATTTGAGCCTAACCTAACCTAACCTAACCTAACCTAACCTAACCAACGTAACCTAACCTAACCTCCCCAAATTGCAGGTACTGTAACCTATCGTGGATTAGAGTGATTTACGATCAAGTTTATGTGAGAAAACGAAATTTGGAGTCTCCTGGTTAAATTTGAGCCTAACCTAACCTAACCTAACCTAACCTAACCGAACCGAACCTAACCAACGTAACCTAACCTAACCTCCCCAAATTGCAGGTACTGTAACCTATCGTGGATTAGAGTGATTTACGATCAAGTTTATGTGAGAAAACGAAATTTGGAGTCTCCTGGTTAAATTTGAGCCTAACCTAACCTAACCTAACCTAACCTAACCTAACCTAACCAACGTAACCTAACCTAACCTCCCCAAATTGCAGGTACTGTAACCTATCGTGGATTAGAGTGATTTACGATCAAGTTTATGTGAGAAAACGAAATTTGGAGTCTCCTGGTTAAATTTGAGCCTAACCTAACCTAACCTAACCTAACCTAACCTAACCAACGTAACCTAACCTAACCTCCCCAAATTGCAGGTACTGTAACCTATCGTGGATTAGAGTGATTTACGATCAAGTTTATGTGAGAAAACGAAATTTGGAGTCTCCTGGTTAAATTTGAGCCTAACCTAACCTAACCTAACCTAACCTAACCTAACCAACGTAACCTAACCTAACCTCCCCAAATTGCAGGTACTGTAACCTATCGTGGATTAGAGTGATTTACGATCAAGTTTATGTGAGAAAACGAAATTTGGAGTCTCCTGGTTAAATTTGAGCCTAACCTAACCTAACCTAACCTAACCTAACCTAACCAACGTAACCTAACCTAACCTCCCCAAATTGCAGGTACTGTAACCTATCGTGGATTAGAGTGATTTACGATCAAGTTTATGTGAGAAAACGAAATTTGGAGTCTCCTGGTTAAATTTGAGCCTAACCTAACCTAACCTAACCTAACCTAACCTAACCAACGTAACCTAACCTAACCTCCCCAAATTGCAGGTACTGTAACCTATCGTGGATTAGAGTGATTTACGATCAAGTTTATGTGAGAAAACGAAATTTGGAGTCTCCTGGTTAAATTTGAGCCTAACCTAACCTAACCTAACCTAACCTAACCTAACCAACGTAACCTAACCTAACCTCCCCAAATTGCAGGTACTGTAACCTATCGTGGATTAGAGTGATTTACGATCAAGTTTATGTGAGAAAACGAAATTTGGAGTCTCCTGGTTAAATTTGAGCCTAACCTAACCTAACCTAACCTAACCTAACCTAACCAACGTAACCTAACCTAACCTCCCCAAATTGCAGGTACTGTAACCTATCGTGGATTAGAGTGATTTACGATCAAGTTTATGTGAGAAAACGAAATTTGGAGTCTCCTGGTTAAATTTGAGCCTAACCTAACCTAACCTAACCTAACCAACGTAACCTAACCTAACCTCCCCAAATTGCAGGTACTGTAACCTATCGTGGATTAGAGTGATTTACGATCAAGTTTATGTGAGAAAACGAAATTTGGAGTCTCCTGGTTAAATTTGAGCCTAACCTAACCTAACCTAACCTAACCTAACCTAACCAACGTAACCTAACCTAACCTCCCCAAATTGCAGGTACTGTAACCTATCGTGGATTAGAGTGATTTACGATCAAGTTTATGTGAGAAAACGAAATTTGGAGTCTCCTGGTTAAATTTGAGCCTAACCTAACCTAACCTAACCTAACCTAACCTAACCAACGTAACCTAACCTAACCTCCCCAAATTGCAGGTACTGTAACCTATCGTGGATTAGAGTGATTTACGATCAAGTTTATGTGAGAAAACGAAATTTGGAGTCTCCTGGTTAAATTTGAGCCTAACCTAACCTAACCTAACCTAACCAACGTAACCTAACCTAACCTCCCCAAATTGCAGGTACTGTAACCTATCGTGGATTAGAGTGATTTACGATCAAGTTTATGTGAGAAAACGAAATTTGGAGTCTCCTGGTTAAATTTGAGCCTAACCTAACCTAACCTAACCTAACCTAACCTAACCAACGTAACCTAACCTAACCTCCCCAAATTGCAGGTACTGTAACCTATCGTGGATTAGAGTGATTTACGATCAAGTTTATGTGAGAAAACGAAATTTGGAGTCTCCTGGTTAAATTTGAGCCTAACCTAACCTAACCTAACCTAACCTAACCTAACCAACGTAACCTAACCTAACCTCCCCAGATTGCAGGTACTGTAACCTATCGTGGATTAGAGTGATTTACGATCAAGTTTATGTGAGAAAACGAAATTTGGAGTCTCCTGGTTAAATTTGAGCCTAACCTAACCTAACCTAACCTAACCTAACCTAACCAACGTAACCTAACCTAACCTCCCCAAATTGCAGGTACTGTAACCTATCGTGGATTAGAGTGATTTACGATCAAGTTTATGTGAGAAAACGAAATTTGGAGTCTCCTGGTTAAATTTGAGCCTAACCTAACCTAACCTAACCTAACCTAACCTAACCAACGTAACCTAACCTAACCTCCCCAAATTGCAGGTACTGTAACCTATCGTGGATTAGAGTGATTTACGATCAAGTTTATGTGAGAAAACGAAATTTGGAGTCTCCTGGTTAAATTTGAGCCTAACCTAACCTAACCTAACCTAACCTAACCTAACCAACGTAACCTAACCTAACCTCCCCAAATTGCAGGTACTGTAACCTATCGTGGATTAGAGTGATTTACGATCAAGTTTATGTGAGAAAACGAAATTTGGAGTCTCCTGGTTAAATTTGAGCCTAACCTAACCTAACCTAACCTAACCTAACCTAACCAACGTAACCTAACCTAACCTCCCCAAATTGCAGCTACTGTAACCTATCGTGGATTAGAGTGATTTACGATCAAGTTTATGTGAGAAAACGAAATTTGGAGTCTCCTGGTTAAATTTGAGCCTAACCTAACCTAACCTAACCTAACCTAACCTAACCAACGTAACCTAACCTAACCTCCCCAAATTGCAGCTACTGTAACCTATCGTGGATTAGAGTGATTTACGATCAAGTTTATGTGAGAAAACGAAATTTGGAGTCTCCTGGTTAAATTTGAGCCTAACCTAACCTAACCTAACCTAACCTAACCTAACCAACGTAACCTAACCTAACCTCCCCAAATTGCAGGTACTGTAACCTATCGTGGATTAGAGTGATTTACGATCAAGTTTATGTGAGAAAACGAAATTTGGAGTCTCCTGGTTAAATTTGAGCCTAACCTAACCTAACCTAACCTAACCTAACCTAACCAACGTAACCTAACCTAACCTCCCCAAATTGCAGGTACTGTAACCTATCGTGGATTAGAGTGATTTACGATCAAGTTTATGTGAGAAAACGAAATTTGGAGTCTCCTGGTTAAATTTGAGCCTAACCTAACCTAACCTAACCTAACCTAACCTAACCAACGTAACCTAACCTAACCTCCCCAAGTTGCAGGTACTGTAACCTATCGTGGATTAGAGTGATTTACGATCAAGTTTATGTGAGAAAACGAAATTTGGAGTCTCCTGGTTAAATTTGAGCCTAACCTAACCTAACCTAACCTAACCTAACCTAACCAACGTAACCTAACCTAACCTCCCCAAATTGCAGGTACTGTAACCTATCGTGGATTAGAGTGATTTACGATCAAGTTTATGTGAGAAAACGAAATTTGGAGTCTCCTGGTTAAATTTGAGCCTAACCTAACCTAACCTAACCTAACCTAACCTAACCAACGTAACCTAACCTAACCTCCCCAAATTGCAGGTACTGTAACCTATCGTGGATTAGAGTGATTTACGATCAAGTTTATGTGAGAAAACGAAATTTGGAGTCTCCTGGTTAAATTTGAGCCTAACCTAACCTAACCTAACCTAACCTAACCTAACCAACGTAACCTAACCTAACCTCCCCAAATTGCAGGTACTGTAACCTATCGTGGATTAGAGTGATTTACGATCAAGTTTATGTGAGAAAACGAAATTTGGAGTCTCCTGGTTAAATTTGAGCCTAACCTAACCTAACCTAACCTAACCTAACCTAACCAACGTAACCTAACCTAACCTCCCCAAATTGCAGGTACTGTAACCTATCGTGGATTAGAGTGATTTACGATCAAGTTTATGTGAGAAAACGAAATTTGGAGTCTCCTGGTTAAATTTGAGCCTAACCTAACCTAACCTAACCTAACCTAACCGAACCGAACCTAACCAACGTAACCTAACCTAACCTCCCCAAATTGCAGGTACTGTAACCTATCGTGGATTAGAGTGATTTACGATCAAGTTTATGTGAGAAAACGAAATTTGGAGTCTCCTGGTTAAATTTGAGCCTAACCTAACCTAACCTAACCTAACCTAACCTAACCAACGTAACCTAACCTAACCTCCCCAAATTGCAGGTACTGTAACCTATCGTGGATTAGAGTGATTTACGATCAAGTTTATGTGAGAAAACGAAATTTGGAGTCTCCTGGTTAAATTTGAGCCTAACCTAACCTAACCTAACCTAACCTAACCTAACCAACGTAACCTAACCTAACCTCCCCAAATTGCAGGTACTGTAACCTATCGTGGATTAGAGTGATTTACGATCAAGTTTATGTGAGAAAACGAAATTTGGAGTCTCCTGGTTAAATTTGAGCCTAACCTAACCTAACCTAACCTAACCTAACCTAACCAACGTAACCTAACCTAACCTCCCCAAATTGCAGGTACTGTAACCTATCGTGGATTAGAGTGATTTACGATCAAGTTTATGTGAGAAAACGAAATTTGGAGTCTCCTGGTTAAATTTGAGCCTAACCTAACCTAACCTAACCTAACCTAACCTAACCAACGTAACCTAACCTAACCTCCCCAAATTGCAGGTACTGTAACCTATCGTGGATTAGAGTGATTTACGATCAAGTTTATGTGAGAAAACGAAATTTGGAGTCTCCTGGTTAAATTTGAGCCTAACCTAACCTAACCTAACCTAACCTAACCTAACCAACGTAACCTAACCTAACCTCCCCAAATTGCAGGTACTGTAACCTATCGTGGATTAGAGTGATTTACGATCAAGTTTATGTGAGAAAACGAAATTTGGAGTCTCCTGGTTAAATTTGAGCCTAACCTAACCTAACCTAACCTAACCTAACCTAACCAACGTAACCTAACCTAACCTCCCCAAATTGCAGGTACTGTAACCTATCGTGGATTAGAGTGATTTACGATCAAGTTTATGTGAGAAAACGAAATTTGGAGTCTCCTGGTTAAATTTGAGCCTAACCTAACCTAACCTAACCTAACCTAACCTAACCAACGTAACCTAACCTAACCTCCCCAAATTGCAGGTACTGTAACCTATCGTGGATTAGAGTGATTTACGATCAAGTTTATGTGAGAAAACGAAATTTGGAGTCTCCTGGTTAAATTTGAGCCTAACCTAACCTAACCTAACCTAACCTAACCTAACCAACGTAACCTAACCTAACCTCCCCAAATTGCAGGTACTGTAACCTATCGTGGATTAGAGTGATTTACGATCAAGTTTATGTGAGAAAACGAAATTTGGAGTCTCCTGGTTAAATTTGAGCCTAACCTAACCTAACCTAACCTAACCTAACCTAACCAACGTAACCTAACCTAACCTCCCCAAATTGCAGGTACTGTAACCTATCGTGGATTAGAGTGATTTACGATCAAGTTTATGTGAGAAAACGAAATTTGGAGTCTCCTGGTTAAATTTGAGCCTAACCTAACCTAACCTAACCTAACCTAACCTAACCAACGTAACCTAACCTAACCTCCCCAAATTGCAGGTACTGTAACCTATCGTGGATTAGAGTGATTTACGATCAAGTTTATGTGAGAAAACGAAATTTGGAGTCTCCTGGTTAAATTTGAGCCTAACCTAACCTAACCTAACCTAACCTAACCTAACCAACGTAACCTAACCTAACCTCCCCAAATTGCAGGTACTGTAACCTATCGTGGATTAGAGTGATTTACGATCAAGTTTATGTGAGAAAACGAAATTTGGAGTCTCCTGGTTAAATTTGAGCCTAACCTAACCTAACCTAACCTAACCTAACCTAACCAACGTAACCTAACCTAACCTCCCCAAATTGCAGGTACTGTAACCTATCGTGGATTAGAGTGATTTACGATCAAGTTTATGTGAGAAAACGAAATTTGGAGTCTCCTGGTTAAATTTGAGCCTAACCTAACCTAACCTAACCTAACCTAACCTAACCAACGTAACCTAACCTAACCTCCCCAAATTGCAGGTACTGTAACCTATCGTGGATTAGAGTGATTTACGATCAAGTTTATGTGAGAAAACGAAATTTGGAGTCTCCTGGTTAAATTTGAGCCTAACCTAACCTAACCTAACCTAACCTAACCTAACCAACGTAACCTAACCTAACCTCCCCAAATTGCAGGTACTGTAACCTATCGTGGATTAGAGTGATTTACGATCAAGTTTATGTGAGAAAACGAAATTTGGAGTCTCCTGGTTAAATTTGAGCCTAACCTAACCTAACCTAACCTAACCTAACCTAACCAACGTAACCTAACCTAACCTCCCCAAATTGCAGGTACTGTAACCTATCGTGGATTAGAGTGATTTACGATCAAGTTTATGTGAGAAAACGAAATTTGGAGTCTCCTGGTTAAATTTGAGCCTAACCTAACCTAACCTAACCTAACCTAACCTAACCAACGTAACCTAACCTAACCTCCCCAAATTGCAGGTACTGTAACCTATCGTGGATTAGAGTGATTTACGATCAAGTTTATGTGAGAAAACGAAATTTGGAGTCTCCTGGTTAAATTTGAGCCTAACCTAACCTAACCTAACCTAACCTAACCTAACCAACGTAACCTAACCTAACCTCCCCAAATTGCAGGTACTGTAACCTATCGTGGATTAGAGTGATTTACGATCAAGTTTATGTGAGAAAACGAAATTTGGAGTCTCCTGGTTAAATTTGAGCCTAACCTAACCTAACCTAACCTAACCTAACCTAACCAACGTAACCTAACCTAACCTCCCCAAATTGCAGGTACTGTAACCTATCGTGGATTAGAGTGATTTACGATCAAGTTTATGTGAGAAAACGAAATTTGGAGTCTCCTGGTTAAATTTGAGCCTAACCTAACCTAACCTAACCTAACCTAACCTAACCAACGTAACCTAACCTAACCTCCCCAAATTGCAGGTACTGTAACCTATCGTGGATTAGAGTGATTTACGATCAAGTTTATGTGAGAAAACGAAATTTGGAGTCTCCTGGTTAAATTTGAGCCTAACCTAACCTAACCTAACCTAACCTAACCTAACCAACGTAACCTAACCTAACCTCCCCAAATTGCAGGTACTGTAACCTATCGTGGATTAGAGTGATTTACGATCAAGTTTATGTGAGAAAACGAAATTTGGAGTCTCCTGGTTAAATTTGAGCCTAACCTAACCTAACCTAACCTAACCTAACCTAACCAACGTAACCTAACCTAACCTCCCCAAATTGCAGGTACTGTAACCTATCGTGGATTAGAGTGATTTACGATCAAGTTTATGTGAGAAAACGAAATTTGGAGTCTCCTGGTTAAATTTGAGCCTAACCTAACCTAACCTAACCTAACCTAACCTAACCAACGTAACCTAACCTAACCTCCCCAAATTGCAGGTACTGTAACCTATCGTGGATTAGAGTGATTTACGATCAAGTTTATGTGAGAAAACGAAATTTGGAGTCTCCTGGTTAAATTTGAGCCTAACCTAACCTAACCTAACCTAACCTAACCTAACCAACGTAACCTAACCTAACCTCCCCAAATTGCAGGTACTGTAACCTATCGTGGATTAGAGTGATTTACGATCAAGTTTATGTGAGAAAACGAAATTTGGAGTCTCCTGGTTAAATTTGCGCCTAACCTAACCTAACCTAACCTAACCTAACCTAACCAACGTAACCTAACCTAACCTCCCCAAATTGCAGGTACTGTAACCTATCGTGGATTAGAGTGATTTACGATCAAGTTTATGTGAGAAAACGAAATTTGGAGTCTCCTGGTTAAATTTGAGCCTAACCTAACCTAACCAACGTAACCTAACCTAACCTCCCCAAATTGCAGGTACTGTAACCTATCGTGGATTAGAGTGATTTACGATCAAGTTTATGTGAGAAAACGAAATTTGGAGTCTCCTGGTTAAATTTGAGCCTAACCTAACCTAACCTAACCTAACCTAACCTAACCAACGTAACCTAACCTAACCTCCCCAAATTGCAGGTACTGTAACCTATCGTGGATTAGAGTGATTTACGATCAAGTTTATGTGAGAAAACGAAATTTGGAGTCTCCTGGTTAAATTTGAGCCTAACCTAACCTAACCTAACCTAACCTAACCTAACCAACGTAACCTAACCTAACCTCCCCAAATTGCAGGTACTGTAACCTATCGTGGATTAGAGTGATTTACGATCAAGTTTATGTGAGAAAACGAAATTTGGAGTCTCCTGGTTAAATTTGAGCCTAACCTAACCTAACCTAACCTAACCTAACCTAACCAACGTAACCTAACCTAACCTCCCCAAATTGCAGGTACTGTAACCTATCGTGGATTAGAGTGATTTACGATCAAGTTTATGTGAGAAAACGAAATTTGGAGTCTCCTGGTTAAATTTGAGCCTAACCTAACCTAACCTAACCTAACCTAACCTAACCAACGTAACCTAACCTAACCTCCCCAAATTGCAGGTACTGTAACCTATCGTGGATTAGAGTGATTTACGATCAAGTTTATGTGAGAAAACGAAATTTGGAGTCTCCTGGTTAAATTTGAGCCTAACCTAACCTAACCTAACCTAACCTAACCTAACCAACGTAACCTAACCTAACCTCCCCAAATTGCAGGTACTGTAACCTATCGTGGATTAGAGTGATTTACGATCAAGTTTATGTGAGAAAACGAAATTTGGAGTCTCCTGGTTAAATTTGAGCCTAACCTAACCTAACCTAACCTAACCTAACCTAACCAACGTAACCTAACCTAACCTCCCCAAATTGCAGGTACTGTAACCTATCGTGGATTAGAGTGATTTACGATCAAGTTTATGTGAGAAAACGAAATTTGGAGTCTCCTGGTTAAATTTGAGCCTAACCTAACCTAACCTAACCTAACCTAACCTAACCAACGTAACCTAACCTAACCTCCCCAAATTGCAGGTACTGTAACCTATCGTGGATTAGAGTGATTTACGATCAAGTTTATGTGAGAAAACGAAATTTGGAGTCTCCTGGTTAAATTTGAGCCTAACCTAACCTAACCTAACCTAACCTAACCTAACCAACGTAACCTAACCTAACCTCCCCAAATTGCAGGTACTGTAACCTATCGTGGATTAGAGTGATTTACGATCAAGTTTATGTGAGAAAACGAAATTTGGAGTCTCCTGGTTAAATTTGAGCCTAACCTAACCTAACCTAACCTAACCTAACCTAACCAACGTAACCTAACCTAACCTCCCCAAATTGCAGGTACTGTAACCTATCGTGGATTAGAGTGATTTACGATCAAGTTTATGTGAGAAAACGAAATTTGGAGTCTCCTGGTTAAATTTGAGCCTAACCTAACCTAACCTAACCTAACCTAACCTAACCAACGTAACCTAACCTAACCTCCCCAAATTGCAGGTACTGTAACCTATCGTGGATTAGAGTGATTTACGATCAAGTTTATGTGAGAAAACGAAATTTGGAGTCTCCTGGTTAAATTTGAGCCTAACCTAACCTAACCTAACCTAACCTAACCTAACCAACGTAACCTAACCTAACCTCCCCAAATTGCAGGTACTGTAACCTATCGTGGATTAGAGTGATTTACGATCAAGTTTATGTGAGAAAACGAAATTTGGAGTCTCCTGGTTAAATTTGAGCCTAACCTAACCTAACCTAACCTAACCTAACCTAACCAACGTAACCTAACCTAACCTCCCCAAATTGCAGGTACTGTAACCTATCGTGGATTAGAGTGATTTACGATCAAGTTTATGTGAGAAAACGAAATTTGGAGTCTCCTGGTTAAATTTGAGCCTAACCTAACCTAACCTAACCTAACCTAACCAACGTAACCTAACCTAACCTCCCCAAATTGCAGGTACTGTAACCTATCGTGGATTAGAGTGATTTACGATCAAGTTTATGTGAGAAAACGAAATTTGGAGTCTCCTGGTTAAATTTGAGCCTAACCTAACCTAACCTAACCTAACCTAACCTAACCAACGTAACCTAACCTAACCTCCCCAAATTGCAGGTACTGTAACCTATCGTGGATTAGAGTGATTTACGATCAAGTTTATGTGAGAAAACGAAATTTGGAGTCTCCTGGTTAAATTTGAGCCTAACCTAACCTAACCTAACCTAACCTAACCTAACCAACGTAACCTAACCTAACCTCCCCAAATTGCAGGTACTGTAACCTATCGTGGATTAGAGTGATTTACGATCAAGTTTATGTGAGAAAACGAAATTTGGAGTCTCCTGGTTAAATTTGAGCCTAACCTAACCTAACCAACGTAACCTAACCTAACCTCCCCAAATTGCAGGTACTGTAACCTATCGTGGATTAGAGTGATTTACGATCAAGTTTATGTGAGAAAACGAAATTTGGAGTCTCCTGGTTAAATTTGAGCCTAACCTAACCTAACCTAACCTAACCTAACCTAACCAACGTAACCTAACCTAACCTCCCCAAATTTCAGGTACTGTAACCTATCGTGGATTAGAGTGATTTACGATCAAGTTTATGTGAGAAAACGAAATTTGGAGTCTCCTGGTTAAATTTGAGCCTAACCTAACCTAACCTAACCTAACCTAACCGAACCGAACCTAACCAACGTAACCTAACCTAACCTCCCCAAATTGCAGGTACTGTAACCTATCGTGGATTAGAGTGATTTACGATCAAGTTTATGTGAGAAAACGAAATTTGGAGTCTCCTGGTTAAATTTGAGCCTAACCTAACCTAACCTAACCTAACCTAACCTAACCAACGTAACCTAACCTAACCTCCCCAAATTGCAGGTACTGTAACCTATCGTGGATTAGAGTGATTTACGATCAAGTTTATGTGAGAAAACGAAATTTGGAGTCTCCTGGTTAAATTTGAGCCTAACCTAACCTAACCTAACCTAACCTAACCTAACCAACGTAACCTAACCTAACCTCCCCAAATTGCAGGTACTGTAACCTATCGTGGATTAGAGTGATTTACGATCAAGTTTATGTGAGAAAACGAAATTTGGAGTCTCCTGGTTAAATTTGAGCCTAACCTAACCTAACCTAACCTAACCTAACCTAACCAACGTAACCTAACCTAACCTCCCCAAATTGCAGGTACTGTAACCTATCGTGGATTAGAGTGATTTACGATCAAGTTTATGTGAGAAAACGAAATTTGGAGTCTCCTGGTTAAATTTGAGCATAACCTAACCTAACCTAACCAACGTAACCTAACCTAACCTCCCCAAATTGCAGGTACTGTAACCTATCGTGGATTAGAGTGATTTACGATCAAGTTTATGTGAGAAAACGAACTTTGGAGTCTCCTGGTTAAATTTGAGCCTAACCTAACCTAACCTAACCTAACCTAACCTAACCAACGTAACCTAACCTAACCTCCCCAAATTGCAGGTACTGTAACCTATCGTGGATTAGAGTGATTTACGATCAAGTTTATGTGAGAAAACGAAATTTGGAGTCTCCTGGTTAAATTTGAGCCTAACCTAACCTAACCTAACCTAACCTAACCTAACCAACGTAACCTAACCTAACCTCCCCAAATTGCAGGTACTGTAACCTATCGTGGATTAGAGTGATTTACGATCAAGTTTATGTGAGAAAACGAAATTTGGAGTCTCCTGGTTAAATTTGAGCCTAACCTAACCTAACCTAACCTAACCTAACATAACCAACGTAACCTAACCTAACCTCCCCAAATTGCAGGTACTGTAACCTATCGTGGATTAGAGTGATTTACGATCAAGTTTATGTGAGAAAACGAAATTTGGAGTCTCCTGGTTAAATTTGAGCCTAACCTAACCTAACCTAACCTAACCTAACCTAACCAACGTAACCTAACCTAACCTCCCCAAATTGCAGGTACTGTAACCTATCGTGGATTAGAGTGATTTACGATCAAGTTTATGTGAGAAAACGAAATTTGGAGTCTCCTGGTTAAATTTGAGCCTAACCTAACCTAACCTAACCTAACCTAACCTAACCAACGTAACCTAACCTAACCTCCCCAAATTGCAGGTACTGTAACCTATCGTGGATTAGAGTGATTTACGATCAAGTTTATGTGAGAAAACGAAATTTGGAGTCTCCTGGTTAAATTTGAGCCTAACCTAACCTAACCTAACCTAACCTAACCTAACCAACGTAACCTAACCTAACCTCCCCAAATTGCAGGTACTGTAACCTATCGTGGATTAGAGTGATTGACGATCAAGTTTATGTGAGAAAACGAAATTTGGAGTCTCCTGGTTAAATTTGAGCCTAACCTAACCTAACCTAACCTAACCTAACCTAACCAACGTAACCTAACCTAACCTCCCCAAATTGCAGGTACTGTAACCTATCGTGGATTAGAGTGATTTACGATCAAGTTTATGTGAGAAAACGAAATTTGGAGTCTCCTGGTTAAATTTGAGCCTAACCTAACCTAACCTAACCTAACCTAACCTAACCAACGTAACCTAACCTAACCTCCCCAAATTGCAGGTACTGTAACCTATCGTGGATTAGAGTGATTTACGATCAAGTTTATGTGAGAAAACGAAATTTGGAGTCTCCTGGTTAAATTTGAGCCTAACCTAACCTAACCTAACCTAACCTAACCGAACCGAACCTAACCAACGTAACCTAACCTAACCTCCCCAAATTGCAGGTACTGTAACCTATCGTGGATTAAAGTGATTTACGATCAAGTTTATGTGAGAAAACGAAATTTGGAGTCTCATGGTTAAATTTGAGCCTAACCTAACCTAACCTAACCTAACCTAACCTAACCAACGTAACCTAACCTAACCTCCCCAAATTGCAGGTACTGTAACCTATCGTGGATTAGAGTGATTTACGATCAAGTTTATGTGAGAAAACGAAATTTGGAGTCTCCTGGTTAAATTTGAGCCTAACCTAACCTAACCTAACCTAACCTAACCGAACCGAACCTAACCAACGTAACCTAACCTAACCTCCCCAAATTGCAGGTACTGTAACCTATCGTGGATTAGAGTGATTTACGATCAAGTTTATGTGAGAAAACGAAATTTGGAGTCTCCTGGTTAAATTTGAGCCTAACCTAACCTAACCTAACCTAACCTAACCTAACCAACGTAACCTAACCTAACCTCCCCAAATTGCAGGTACTGTAACCTATCGTGGATTAGAGTGATTTACGATCAAGTTTATGTGAGAAAACGAAATTTGGAGTCTCCTGGTTAAATTTGAGCCTAACCTAACCTAACCTAACCTAACCTAACCGAACCTAACCTAACCAACGTAACCTAACCTAACCTCCCCCAAATTGCAGGTACTGTAACCTATCGTGGATTAGAGTGATTTACGATCAAGTTTATGTGAGAAAACGAAATTTGGAGTCTCCTGGTAAAATTTTAGCCTAACCTAACCTAACCTAACCTAACCTAACCTAACCAACGTAACCTAACCTAACCTCCCCAAATTGCAGGTACTGTAACCTATCGTGGATTAGAGTGATTTACGATCAAGTTTATGTGAGAAAACGAAATTTGGAGTCTCCTGGTTAAATTTGAGCCTAACCTAACCTAACCTAACCTAACCTAACCTAACCAACGTAACCTAACCTAACCTCCCCAAATTGCAGGTACTGTAACCTATCGTGGATTAGAGTGATTTACGATCAAGTTTATGTGAGAAAACGAAATTTGGAGTCTCCTGGTTAAATTTGAGCCTAACCTAACCTAACCTAACCTAACCTAACCTAACCAACTTAACCTAACCTAACTTCCCCAAATTGCAGGTACTGTAACCTATCGTGGATTAGAGTGATTTTACGATCAAGTTTATGTGAGAAAACGAAATTTGGAGTCTCCTGGTTAAATTTGAGCCTAACCTAACCTAACCTAACCTAACCTAACCTAACCAACGTAACCTAACCTAACCTCCCCAAATTGCAGGTACTGTAACCTATCGTGGATTAGAGTGATTTACGATCAAGTTTATGTGAGAAAACGAAATTTGGAGTCTCCTGGTTAAATTTGAGCCTAACCTAACCTAACCTAACCTAACCTAACCTAACCAACGTAACCTAACCTAACCTCCCCAAATTGCAGGTACTGTAACCTATCGTGGATTAGAGTGATTTACGATCAAGTTTATGTGAGAAAACGAAATTTGGAGTCTCCTGGTTAAATTTGAGCCTAACCTAACCTAACCTAACCTAACCTAACCTAACCAACGTAACCTAACCTAACCTCCCCAAATTGCAGGTACTGTAACCTATCGTGGATTAGAGTGATTTACGATCAAGTTTATGTGAGAAAACGAAATTTGGAGTCTCCTGGTTAAATTTGAGCCTAACCTAACCTAACCTAACCTAACCTAACCTAACCAACGTAACCTAACCTAACCTCCCCAAATTGCAGGTACTGTAACCTATCGTGGATTAGAGTGATTTACGATCAAGTTTATGTGAGAAAACGAAATTTGGAGTCTCCTGGTTAAATTTGAGCCTAACCTAACCTAACCTAACCTAACCTAACCTAACCAACGTAACCTAACCTAACCTCCCCAAATTGCAGGTACTGTAACCTATCGTGGATTAGAGTGATTTACGATCAAGTTTATGTGAGAAAACGAAATTTGGAGTCTCCTGGTTAAATTTGAGCCTAACCTAACCTAACCTAACCTAACCTAACCTAACCAACGTAACCTAACCTAACCTCCCCAAATTGCAGGTACTGTAACCTATCGTGGATTAGAGTGATTTACGATCAAGTTTATGTGAGAAAACGAAATTTGGAGTCTCCTGGTTAAATTTGAGCCTAACCTAACCTAACCTAACCTAACCTAACCTAACCAACGTAACCTAACCTAACCTCCCCAAATTGCAGGTACTGTAACCTATCGTGGATTAGAGTGATTTACGATCAAGTTTATGTGAGAAAACGAAATTTGGAGTCTCCTGGTTAAATTTGAGCCTAACCTAACCTAACCTAACCTAACCAACGTAACCTAACCTAACCTCCCCAAATTGCAGGTACTGTAACCTATCGTGGATTAGAGTGATTTACGATCAAGTTTATGTGAGAAAACGAAATTTGGAGTCTCCTGGTTAAATTTGAGCCTAACCTAACCTAACCTAACCTAACCTAACCTAACCAACGTAACCTAACCTAACCTCCCCAAATTGCAGGTACTGTAACCTATCGTGGATTAGAGTGATTTACGATCAAGTTTATGTGAGAAAACGAAATTTGGAGTCTCCTGGTTAAATTTGAGCCTAACCTAACCTAACCTAACCTAACCTAACCTAACCAACGTAACCTAACCTAACCTCCCCAAATTGCAGGTACTGTAACCTATCGTGGATTAGAGTGATTTACGATCAAGTTTATGTGAGAAAACGAAATTTGGAGTCTCCTGGTTAAATTTGAGCCTAACCTAACCTAACCTAACCTAACCTAACCTAACCAACGTAACCTAACCTAACCTCCCCAAATTGCAGGTACTGTAACCTATCGTGGATTAGAGTGATTTACGATCAAGTTTATGTGAGAAAACGAAATTTGGAGTCTCCTGGTTAAATTTGAGCCTAACCTAACCTAACCTAACCTAACCTAACCTAACCAACGTAACCTAACCTAACCTCCCCAAATTGCAGGTACTGTAACCTATCGTGGATTAGAGTGATTTACGATCAAGTTTATGTGAGAAAACGAAATTTGGAGTCTCCTGGTTAAATTTGAGCCTAACCTAACCTAACCTAACCTAACCTAACCTAACCAACGTAACCTAACCTAACCTCCCCAAATTGCAGGTACTGTAACCTATCGTGGATTAGAGTGATTTACGATCAAGTTTATGTGAGAAAACGAAATTTGGAGTCTCCTGGTTAAATTTGAGCCTAACCTAACCTAACCTAACCTAACCTAACCTAACCAACGTAACCTAACCTAACCTCCCCAAATTGCAGGTACTGTAACCTATCGTGGATTAGAGTGATTTACGATCAAGTTTATGTGAGAAAACGAAATTTGGCGTCTCCTGGTTAAATTTGAGCCTAACCTAACCTAACCTAACCTAACCTAACCTAACCAACGTAACCTAACCTAACCTCCCCAAATTGCAGGTACTGTAACCTATCGTGGATTAGAGTGATTTACGATCAAGTTTATGTGAGAAAACGAAATTTGGCGTCTCCTGGTTAAATTTGAGCCTAACCTAACCTAACCTAACCTAACCTAACCTAACCAACGTAACCTAACCTAACCTCCCCAAATTGCAGGTACTGTAACCTATCGTGGATTAGAGTGATTTACGATCAAGTTTATGTGAGAAAACGAAATGTGGAGTCTCCTGGTTAAATTTGAGCCTAACCTAACCTAACCTAACCTAACCTAACCTAACCAACGTAACCTAACCTAACCTCCCCAAATTGCAGGTACTGTAACCTATCGTGGATTAGAGTGATTTACGATCAAGTTTATGTGAGAAAACGAAATTTGGAGTCTCCTGGTTAAATTTGAGCCTAACCTAACCTAACCTAACCTAACCTAACCTAACCAACGTAACCTAACCTAACCTCCCCAAATTGCAGGTACTGTAACCTATCGTGGATTAGAGTGATTTACGATCAAGTTTATGTGAGAAAACGAAATTTGGAGTCTCCTGGTTAAATTTGAGCCTAACCTAACCTAACCTAACCTAACCTAACCTAACCAACGTAACCTAACCTAACCTCCCCAAATTGCAGGTACTGTAACCTATCGTGGATTAGAGTGATTTACGATCAAGTTTATGTGAGAAAACGAAATTTGGAGTCTCCTGGTTAAATTTGAGCCTAACCTAACCTAACCTAACCTAACCTAACCTAACCAACGTAACCTAACCTAACCTCCCCAAATTGCAGGTACTGTAACCTATCGTGGATTAGAGTGATTTACGATCAAGTTTATGTGAGAAAACGAAATTTGGAGTCTCCTGGTTAAATTTGAGCCTAACCTAACCTAACCTAACCTAACCTAACCTAACCAACGTAACCTAACCTAACCTCCCCAAATTGCAGGTAGTGTAACCTATCGTGGATTAGAGTGATTTACGATCAAGTTTATGTGAGAAAACGAAATTTGGAGTCTCCTGGTTAAATTTGAGCCTAACCTAACCTAACCTAACCTAACCTAACCTAACCAACGTAACCTAACCTAACCTCCCCAAATTGCAGGTACTGTAACCTATCGTGGATTAGAGTGATTTACGATCAAGTTTATGTGAGAAAACGAAATTTGGAGTCTCCTGGTTAAATTTGAGCCTAACCTAACCTAACCTAACCTAACCTAACCTAACCAACGTAACCTAACCTAACCTCCCCAAATTGCAGGTACTGTAACCTATCGTGGATTAGAGTGATTTACGATCAAGTTTATGTGAGAAAACGAAATTTGGAGTCTCCTGGTTAAATTTGAGCCTAACCTAACCTAACCTAACCTAACCTAACCTAACCAACGTAACCTAACCTAACCTCCCCAAATTGCAGGTACTGTAACCTATCGTGGATTAGAGTGATTTACGATCAAGTTTATGTGAGAAAACGAAATTTGGAGTCTCCTGGTTAAATTTGAGCCTAACCTAACCTAACCTAACCTAACCTAACCTAACCAACGTAACCTAACCTAACCTCCCCAAATTGCAGGTACTGTAACCTATCGTGGATTAGAGTGATTTACGATCAAGTTTATGTGAGAAAACGAAATTTGGAGTCTCCTGGTTAAATTTGAGCCTAACCTAACCTAACCTAACCTAACCTAACCTAACCAACGTAACCTAACCTAACCTCCCCAAATTGCAGGTACTGTAACCTATCGTGGATTAGAGTGATTTACGATCAAGTTTATGTGAGAAAACGAAATTTGGAGTCTCCTGGTTAAATTTGAGCCTAACCTAACCTAACCTAACCTAACCTAACCTAACCAACGTAACCTAACCTAACCTCCCCAAATTGCAGGTACTGTAACCTATCGTGGATTAGAGTGATTTACGATCAAGTTTATGTGAGAAAACGAAATTTGGAGTCTCCTGGTTAAATTTGAGCCTAACCTAACCTAACCTAACCTAACCTAACCTAACCAACGTAACCTAACCTAACCTCCCCAAATTGCAGGTACTGTAACCTATCGTGGATTAGAGTGATTTACGATCAAGTTTATGTGAGAAAACGAAATTTGGAGTCTCCTGGTTAAATTTGAGCCTAACCTAACCTAACCTAACCTAACCTAACCTAACCAACGTAACCTAACCTAACCTCCCCAAATTGCAGGTACTGTAACCTATCGTGGATTAGAGTGATTTACGATCAAGTTTATGTGAGAAAACGAAATTTGGAGTCTCCTGGTTAAATTTGAGCCTAACCTAACCTAACCTAACCTAACCTAA